>NW_028288600.1:0-206307 GCF_059628265.1 Tinamus guttatus | reverse complement strand
GGCCATCGTGTGGGGGGGGGGCACCGCTTGGGGACACGGCAGGGGTCACTTGGGGCCATGGGGAAGGACATGGCGGGCGGAGGGGGAGAACTGGGGTCACCCCGGGTACCTGGACCCGCAGGGGGGAGCGGGGATCCAGCAGGATGGGGCTGGGGGGGCTGAGATGTCTTGGGGGGCGGGGGGGGGAACAGAGCCCTGCCCCGACCCCGGTAACCCCGGGCGCTTGGCGGGGGCTGCCCCGGCCTCTGCGGGGGGTGCAGCCCCCCCACACACACGTGCATACGTGAGCACATGCATGCACACACACGTGGACATGCACACACACGCGTGTGCAAACACGCGTGCACACACGTGCACACACCGCCGGGAAAAAAAAAAAGAAAAAAAAAAAAGAAAAGAAAAGAAAACTCGCTTTGCTGCGAAAAAAAAGGAAGGAAAAGGAGCCGCGCGGCGCGGGGCCGCCCTGGCGAAGCCGCGCGGGCGCGGGGGGGCCGGGCCGCCGTAGCCCGGCCCCGGTGCCTCCCCTCGCCGCTGCCACACGTGTGAGGAGCGCGGGCGGCCTCAGCGCAGCCCCGCGCGGCGGCGGGGGGCGGCCGGGGGCTGCGGCGGGGCCCGGCCGCCGCCGTGCGCTCAGCCAGGAGGAATGCGCCAAATCACTGCCAGATGTGCGCGCGGCCGCCCCTCCTCCGCCACCGGCACCGGCGGCCCCGGTCCCGCGCACCGACCGGCCCCGCGCGAGGCCCCGGGGGGCCGCCCCGCTCGGGGCCCGGTGTCCCCGGTGCCGCGGGCCGGCGCGGCGGGGTCGCGCGGGGTCCGGCCGGTGCAGCCGACTGGAAAGGGGCTGTCAGATGGGATCTGGGTGCCCGCGGTGACAGCGCGGCGGGGGGGCCGTGCCCGGCCACGTGGCCGCTTATGTAAGGAGAGTGCAGCGGAGGACACGCAGGGCGCCGGGGACGCGGCCGCGCCGCACACGCGTGTGAGCGCCCCGGCACACGGGCTCGGCACACGGCATGGGGCCGGCGGGCACACGTGTGGCGGAGCGAGGGGACAGGGACATGTATGTGCCAGAGCGAGGGGACAGGGACGTGCAATTGATGGAGCGAGGGGACAGGGACGTGCAATTGGTGGAGCGAGGGGACAGGGACATGCATGCGCCAGAGCGAGGGGACAGGGACGTGCAATTGATGGAGCAAGGGGACAGGGACATGCATGTGCCAGAGCGAGGGGACAGGGACGTGCAATTGGTGGAGCGAGGGGACAGGGACATGTATGTGCCAGAGCGAGGGGACAGGGACGTGCAATTGATGGAGCAAGGGGACAGGGACGTGCAATTGGTGGGGCGAGGGAACAGGGACATGTATGTGCCAGAGCGAGGGGACAAGGATGTGCAGGCACAGGAGCAAAGGGACAGGGACATGCAATTGATGGAGCAAGGGGACAGGGACATGCATGTGCCAGAGCGAGGGGACAAGGATGTGCAGGCACAGGAGCAAAGGGACAGGGACGTGCAATTGATGGAGCAAGGGGACAGGGACATGCATGTGCCAGAGGAGGGGACAAGGATGTGCAGGTACGGGAGCAAAGGGACAGGGACATGCAGTTGTTGGAGTGAGGGGACCAGGACATTTATGTGCAAGAGCAAGGGACATACATGCGCCATGGCAAGGGGACAGAGATGTGCAGCTGGTGGAGCAAGGGGACAGGAGTGTGCAATTGCCAGAGCGAGGTGACAGGGACGCGCCGTCCCTGTGGGCTCGGCTGCGTGGCCGGCTCAGCGCGGGGCCGGGGTGTCCCCGAGGCCACGGTGACGGCGCTGGCGGGCCCGGCTAGCGGTGATTAACGGCCCCGGCGGGTGGCTCTGGCACCCGCACGAGTGAATCAATTTGCGCTATCGATTTTTCATGCACTGCGGCAGAGCGGGCGCTGGAGGGTTGCGCGGGGCCACCGCCTCCCCCCGCGGCGACGGCAGGGCCGGGGATCCGTAGCCGCTGCCACCGCGGGGCAGCCAGTGCCACCAGGGACACCCCAGGGCCCTGGGCCCAACACTAGGAGCCGGGGCCCAGGTGTTGGGGCAGGGAGAGGAGGGCACAGGGAGGGGGAACGGGCACCGCTGCACCCACGTCACCGCGGCGTCACTGCGGTCACGCACGCTGCCAGCCGCTTCCTTCCGGCCACCGGGGACACGGTGACGAGGGACCCACGGCAGCACCCACCTCCCCCCTCCCTGGGACCGCAGTGACAAGGGGACAGAGGGGACAAGGGGCCACGACAGGGCCCAGGGGAGATGCTGGGGCCCCCACCCCTCCTTTGGGACAAATGGGAAATGGACCCAATAGAGCCAACGGCGCAGGGAGGGCGGCAGCGGGGACAAGGACCCTGGATGGGACCCATGTGGCCCCCCCGGCAGCCGCAAAGCAGGATGGAGGCGGCTCCGTATTTCCGAACAAGAAACTTTATTAGGGCTGCGGGAGGCGGGGGCCACGCGGTGCTTCCTCCTCCTTCATTGCACAGAGGGGCCCGGGGGCTCCGAGCGCCCGGCGGAGCCGGAGCTGCAGCAGCTGCCGTCGCGCCCCGCAAAATAATTAAAATAAAATAAAATACAATATATACACGCAAAAGCCGGGCGGGGAAAGGGCGCTAGGGCAGCCCCTGCGCCAGGATGGTCCCCACCAGCGCCGCATCCTGCAGCGTCTGCTCCAGCTCCTGCGGCTGCAGCTTCAGCGAGACCTGCGGAGACACCGGAGCGGCTCAGCGCCCGCTGGTCCCCAGTGCCACCACCGGGCCCCCTCCACGGCCACCATGTCCCCACCTTGGCGAGCCGGGTCTCCTTGGCGCGCTTCAGCTCGAGGACGCCGCGGGCTTCGAGGAGGGTGGCCAGGGCCAGGCACTCGGCCTGGCCGGCGGCCGCGAGCCGCTGCTTGCGGCACACCTTGCTGTAGGTGTCGTGGAGCTGGGGACAAGGACAAGGGCGTCACAGCGGGGCGCTGGCACCGCGCGGGGAGGGTCCCGCGGGCGCCACGGCCTCACCTTGCCCAGCGTCACCTCCTTGGCGTGGAGGTGCCGCGCGAGCAGCAGCAGGGAGCAGACCAGGAGCTTCTGCTGCAGCGGGAAGGAGTCGTGGGCGGCGCTGCCGCCGGGCGCCATGCGCTCGCCGTAGACCTCGGCCAGCACCCGCGCCACCTGCGGCAGCCCCGCGCGGCCCGGCGGCCCCGCGGATGCTCCTGCGGGACACGGTGCTTTGCTCAGGGGGCGGCGAGGGGCCCGCGCGGCCCCTCGGGAGGGCAGGACGGGGATGGTGGCACCCGCTGCGGCTCCTTGGCCGCTACTCACCGGCCGGCAGCGGCTTGAGCACCGTCTGGCTCCTCACGTCCCGCTCCACCAGCTCCACTGCCCGCCTAGGGGACAGCAATGTCACCTACTGCGCACAGTGGCCGGGACCCCCAAGCTCCTGGAGATCAGGGCACCCCGGCAGCCGCCTCTGTCACCTCCCAGCCCGAATCCGCGGCCAAACCGGGCACCTCCTTGAGGTGACACTGACCTGCAGACGTCCAGGGCCTTGCGGGCGTCCCCAGACACGGCGGAGACCTTGCGGGCGCAGAACTGCACAGCGGTGCCATCCAACACGGGGTCACCAGCCACCTGCAAGGGAGACGCAGCCGTTTGCACCAGAGCCCTCCCGCAGCCCCGGAAGCGGCGGGGACCCCCTGGAAAGGGCCGATATCCCCGGGAAGGCACCCCCGGGCCGGGATCCTCACCTGGCGGAGCCGCTCCTGCAGGATGGCGGCGAGCTGCTCGCGCGTGTAGGGCGCGAAGGCCAGGAGCTGGGGCCGGCAGCCCGGGCGGGCCTGCAGCCGCGCCAGCCCGCGCTCCGTCAGGTCCAGGGCATTGGCCATCCCTGCGGGCAGAGCGAGTTCAGCGCGCGCCGGCGGCGGGGGGACCGTCCCGGCGCCCGCCCGCCCGTGCGCTGACACCCACCGATGAGGACGAGGCGGGAGCCGGGCAGCCAGGGCCACTCGAACACGGTGTAGAGCACGTCCTGCCCCTTGCTGTCCAGCTGGTCCAGCTCGTCCAGCACCAGGAGGCTGCGGGGGAGAGCTCAGCTGCAGCGCCCGCGCGGGGCAACGCCGCAGGAGCGGGACGAGCGCCGGCTCTTCCCAGCGCTCCCGTTTTATGCATCCGGGGAAAGCAAAGGGGAAAAAGCCCCGTGCGGGCAACTCACACCATGGGCCCCTTGGCCGTCAGCTGCTTCTCCAGGCTGCGCGTGAGCTCGCGGGCGGGCGCGCGGGCCGGCAGGCCCAGCTGCGCGGCCATGGCCGGGAAGACGCCCTGCGAGCTGCTCAGGGCCATGCAGTTGAGGACGACGGTTTTGCTGCTCGCCAGCTCGCCCTGCCAGATGGGGACATGGGAGAGTTGTGGCGGCAGGGGGGACACGCAGCCCCACTGCTCTCCCACCCCTGCTCCCTCTGCTCCGCCGTCCCCTCTGGCTGGCATCGGATCTGAAGCCCAAACGGGCTCTGCAGCAGGAAGCAGCCCCACAGCTCAGGGCCCTCCTGCTCTTCAAGCAGCAGGGCTGGAGCGGGCGGAAAAAGCCGCTGCAAAAGCCCAGAGCGCCGCTAGCTCATCCCGCTCGCTCCAGCTGCTCCAGAGCCAGCAGAAACCTCCCTTCCCAGGCAGGGAGGTCGTAGTTGGGAAACCCGGGGGAAACTCCAGCCCAGGCAAAGGCTCCATCCACAGCCCAATCCCGGCAAAGCCCCCCCGCGCACCTGGCAGTCCTGCAGGACGCGGCTCACACAGGCCGTTTTCCCCGTCCCGGGGGCTCCCGAGATGTAGAGGCTGCCGGGCCTCCCCGCGCACACGTGTTCCCGCAGGAAGCGCTTGAGCTCGCCGGTCTCTCGCTCCCGGGCCGGGAGGCAGTCGGGGACGGCCGTGTGGAGCAGGCGCTTCGCCTCCTGGTAGCGGGAGCCTGCGCCGGGAAAAGGGAGGGTCGGAGCTGGCTCCAGTGCTGCGGGAAGGGGCATCACAGCCCCCTTCCGCGATCGGGCGCTCACCCTCCTGCCGGAAGAGCCGGGCGCGCTCCCGGGCCGGCTCCGAGCTCCGGGGAGTCTCCTGCCCCTGGCGCCGTGGGGACAGCGCTGGCTCCTTCGGCTTCTCCGGGGACGCAGGAACTGGCTGCTCCCCGAAGAGCAAGCGGCGGCCCCGGTTCTCCTTCCGACTGCTCTTAGGGGGCGAGCAGGCGGGAACACAGGGCACATTGCACAGGTTGTCGTCACCTGCAAGGAGACGCGGGGGATCAGCAGGGATGGGGCACTACAAGGACAGGGGACACTGCGGGGACAGGGGACACCGTGCTCAGCCCTGCTCCAGAGCTCACCCAGGCGCTTGCGGGGACTCAGTGGCAGGACTGGGCTCCGTGGCGAGAGCGGGGCCACAGGGCAGGGCGCCAGCCGCACGGCGCGGGGGTCGGCGGTGACATTGTTGGTGGCATCGGCGGTGACATCGGTGGCGTCGCGGTGGCCCTTGACCAGCGGCCGGGCGCTCCTGCGGCGGGGGAAGTCGATGGCCGCCTGGCTGCGTGTCCTGGTGACCGGCATGGTGGCGTCTGGGGGGAGCAAGAGGGGTTGGTGGAGGAGGGAGGCCACGGCGCCGTGGGGCGCTGCCTCCCCTCCAGCTGCCCCATATCCCCCCGGCTCCCCCTGCCCCACATCCCTGACCATCCCCTCAGCCTCAAGGTCCTCCCACCTATGGGGCACCCCCTGCCCCATAGCCACACTCACCCACTCCCCATCCCCCCCCAGCCCTGCCCCACACATCCCTGCTCGACCCCAGCATTTAGCCCCCTGCCCCAGCCCTGCCCCATAGCCCAAGGTCGCTGCTCCCTCCCTCAGCCTCCCCCAGCCCTGCTCCACGTGCCGGCTCCTGTCGCGCTTGTTCCCAGCTCCTGCCCCATAGTCCCACATCCCTGCCCCCCAGCCCTGCTCTAATAACCCCCAACTTTGCCCCACAAGTCCCAAGCTAGTCCCCCACCCCGCCAGCTCCGCTCCCAGCACCCCTAGCCCACCCCACACCCCGGGTCCCCCCTCCGGTCCCCTCGGGTCCCCCCAGGTCCCTCACTGGCACCGCCGCCGCCACTCACCTTCTCGCGCCAATTCCGCGGCCGCTCTGCACTTCCCGCCACCAAGCCGGCCAGGCCCCGCCTCCGCCACCCCATTGGCTGCGCCTCCCGCCTCGACGGCCAATCGGACAGCTCCGCGCCAAGTCCTGCGGCGGGAGGGGGGAGGTGCAGCCTAGAGCAGCCAATGGGAACCGAGAGGCGCGAGGCGTGCCGGGAGATGTAGTCCGGCGCGCGCCAGGCATGCCGGGAGCCGTAGTGCAGCCCTGCGGCCGCGGGAAATCGTGGCCACGCCCCCCGCGCTCCCGCTCCTCCCCCCAGAGCCGCTAAGATCCCCATCCGCATCCCAGGATCCCCCACTATCCTCACCAACATCCCAGGTTCCCCCACTTATTTCCATCTACATCCAAGGATCCACATCCTAGGATCCACACCCACTATCCCCATTCCCCTCCCAGGACCCCCATCCACATCCCAGGTTCCCCCACTATTCCCATCCATATCCAAGGATCCATATCCCAAAATCCCCACCCACATCCCAGGCTCCCCCACTATCCCCACTCCCATTCCAAGACCCCCACCCACAACCCAGGATCCACCACGATCCCCACCCGCATCCCAGGATTGCCATCCGCATCCCAGGATTCCCATCCGCATCCCGGTATCCCCCAGTCCCGCCAGGCCGCACCGCGCTGCTCGCGGCTGTGCAGTTATTACTTTATTTAGATGCATTTTCAAGCTTATCTCCTTTTTCGATCCCATTTCCCTCTTAAAAAGAGCCCCCTCCGCTCCTGCGCGGGAGCCCCCGGAACAGGGAGAACCGTTTGGTCCTTGATTTAAAGGAAAGGGGGGAACCGCCGCGGGCGGCAGCGGCCCCCGCCGTGGGCTGCCCTGGGGAACGGCCCAACAGCAGCAGAAAAAAAATAGCAGTTAAAGGTGAAGATTTAGTAAACCTGCAACAAGCCCCTTCCTCCCAGAGTACACGTTTTCTTCTTCTTTTTTCTCCTGTTTTTTCTTCTTTTTACAACGTACAAAATAGATCAGTAACTATGATTAAAGTCAAGCCCACCCCGGCCCTGCGAGTAAATGCACGGAGAAGCCAGCGCGCTCCCAACAGTCGGACACACGTGGTGTAGATAAGGCAAAACGTGAGGCGGGGACGAGGGTCCCCGAGCGCGGCCCCGGCGCCCACCCCTCGCGGGAAAAACAACAAAAAATGCAACAGGAAAAACCCCGCGGCGCTCCGTGCCACGGACAACGCGGAGCCGCTTCCCGGTGAACGCTCCGGTCGCGAATTCCGCGTTAAAAGCAGGTGTGTTCCCCCCTTCAACCCTGCACCGGGCTCAAAGGCGCTGGCAGGGCCGGAGTCCCCGGAGCCACGTGGAGCCGAGAGGCCGGGAAGGCTCCGGAGCTGCCGCCCCGGGCTCCGTCGGGATGGTCCCGCTCGGCTCCTGCTCCTTCACGGGCCCCTGTGCAAAAAAAGCAATTTGCCGTTTGGGGGACGGGACGGCCGCGGTGGCTCCTCCGCGTTTCGCCCTTCGCTTCACGGAGCCGGCGTTTCTGCCCCGAGCGCCCCTTTTCCTGAATCCCGCTGCGAATCCAGCCCGTCCCCAGCTCCTTTGCAGCCGTCCCGGGCTTGGAGGGGAACGGGACACGGAAGCGGCTCTGCTCCCAAGGCCACCCGCGTGTCAGCGCGGTCCAGGCTCTGCCCCACGTCCTCGTGTGGTCCCCGGCGCGCCACAAGCGCCGTCCCCGCGTGTCCCGGGATGTGCGGCGAGCGGAGACGGAGGACACCGAGCCCGGGGACAAGGTGCATAGATGACGGTGAGCTGGGGGCATCTGCTCTTCCTGGCACAGCTGGGAAAACCGAAGACGCTGGGAGTTTCTCATGCGGGTTTCCTAGGGGGCAGGGAGGTGGGAAGGATCCATCCGAGGAAGGGGGAGTAGGTCCGTATCCCTGCTCAGGAATCGCTGCCCGCGCGGCTCGCTTTCACCTGGGGATGGGAGGCAGCGGGGGGGCCCCACGCGTAGCTGCAAGACAAGAAAATCCGCTGAAATCCGCCCGCATTCCCCACCGGGACGCGCGGCGCGGGATTCGCGCCTCGGGAAGCGGCCGCCGCAGCGCGCGCGGAAAGCTCCGGGCTTTTCAAGTCCGCATTAAACATTTATGGGTCTAAAAATAACCGAGCATCCCGTCCTCCCTGGAGTCTCTCCGCACGGAGCTGCAGGAGCGAGGGCACTTTGTGCTGCGCTGCGAGGGCAGCTGCCGAGCGCCGCATCCCGGCGCCGCATCCCAGCGTTTGCACGGAGGCTCCCTGCCCTCCCGCTGCAGTGTTTCGGCTGCCGGAGCCGTTTTTAGAGCTGCTCCCGCTGGCAGGGGCCGGGGACACGCGCTGTGACGCGGGGGGACGCGGGTGGCCGCGGTGGCCTCGAGGGCAGCCCGGCCGCGTGGCGCGCAGGCCGCCCCGTCCTCACCTCTGTGTGTTTTGCTGGGGTAGATCCGCTGGAAGTATTTGTACTCTTCGGGGGCTGGAAAGTCTTCGACGGGGTGAAAGGAATATTTGGATTCAAAGTCATCTGCGGAGAAGGGAGAAAAGCGGGTCAGGGAGGGCGGCTCCGAGCAGCGCAGCGGGAGCCGGCCCTTCCCAAGGGCTCTGCTCCGCCAGGAGCTCCCGGCCTCCCTCCTGCTCCCGATTTTCCGCTCCGCATGAGACCAGCGCTCACCCACGGGCACACGGAGCCTCCGGACGCGAGGACGGAGCGGCCCCGGGAGCGCCCGGTGCCGTCGCTCCCGCCGGCTCCGTGTCCCCCCGCGCCGCCCCCAGCCCTGCGGGCCGCCGCACTCACCCAGGAAGGCTCTGACGGCGGCGATGGAGTCGCGGTGGCCGTTGCGGAGCGGCGGCGGCGGCGGGGGCGGCCCGGCCGGCGTCCTCGTGGGCGGCGGCGGCGGCTTCCCGCGCCCGGGGGGCTCCGCGGGGCCGTGCGGGCGGTACGGGGGCGGCGGCGGGGGGGCGTCGCGCCCGCCGTTCCGCAGCGCCGGCGGCGGGGGGGCTGCGGGGAGACCCCCCATCCCGGTCAGCGCCGCCGCGGCTGCTCCGAGCTCCGGGCCGGCAGGATTCCCGCTGCTTCCCCGGGCGGCTCCCGTCCGGAGGGGCCGTATCCCAGAGCTCCCACGCGGAGCCGCGCGGTTCCCAGGGAGCAGCCTGCGATCCCGGCGCCGCAGCCCCCCGACCCGCTCTGCCCCCAGCAGGGTGGCTGCTCGTGCCCCTAATTAGGCTAATTGCCCACACAGGGCCACACATGGCCTCCGCTGAGGGACCCGGGCGCAACGGCACCGGGATACGGGGCAGCCCCATGGATACGGGGCAGCCTCCAGGATATGGGGCAGCCCACGGATACAGGGCAGCCCCCAGGGACACGGGGCAGCCTCCAGGGACACGGGGCAGCCCCACGGATACAGGGCAGCCTCCGGAGCTCCGGTGTTTCCCCATGCACCATCTGCCGCGGGAAGCTGCCGCCTTCCTTTGCAGGGGCCAGGTGGGATGTCCCGATTCCGGCATGGTGCCCCGTGCCCGAATCCCAGCAGCTCCAAAGGTGACAGAACCTTTGTCACCAGCTGCCCCTGAAGCCCCCCAACTCCGCAAGCTGGTGCCAGAGGGCAGGACTGTGCTGGGCCCGGTGCCCTCCCTGCTCCGCTGCGGCTTCCGTGGCACTCGGGAAGCTCCGGGAAGAGCCCGGCTCCAGCTCCACTAAACTCCCTCCTCCGGAGGAGGCTCCAGGCCTCAACGCCAGCCCTGCCAAGCCACAACCCGTGGCCAGCGACCAGCGAGAAGGAACTGGATAAACAGAGGACGTGACCAGGGACATCCATGGGACATGATGGCCCCAAATTGTGGCCCTGGCTCCGTGTCCCTATGCCCCTCGTCCCCAGGCACCTCCTGCCACGGAGCCACCCCACGAGCGGGCACCCGATGCCACCAGGAGAGGTGCTGGGACGCCGGGAGCTTCCTCACCTGCTCCGCGGCTGGGGGGGTCCCGCGCGGGCGGCGGGGGCCGGTTGCTCTGCAGCGCCGGCGACGCGGCGGCCGGCGGCGGCGGCGCCAGCCCCCGCAGCGGCGCCGGCGTCTTCCTATGCAGCGAGTTGTGTCTCTGCGGCAGCTCCGGCGCCGCCTCGCTCACGGGGCTGGAGGGGCCGTTGGGGATGCCGGGGGGCTGCCGGTACGGAGGCGGCGGCGGCGGCGCCAGGGCCTGGCCGGGAGCCGCCGCTCCGGCGCGGACGCTGCCCGGGGACGGAGGCGGCTTGGCGGGCGGCGGGGCGGGCGGCCCGTCCCTGCCGGCGGGCGGGCGCTGTCCCGGCGTGGGCGGCAGCGGCTTCTCCCGGTTGTAGGAAGAGCCCTTGGCGGCGGCGGCGGCGGGGGGCGGCACGGCGGGGGCGGCGGCGCGGCGGCCCGGCGGCGGCGGCGGCGGCGCGGACGAGCTGTGCTTCATGCCGGCGGTGCCGGCGCCGGGCCGCGACAGGTCGGGCAGCGAGGGCCGCTGCGCGCGCGGCAGCTCCAGCGGCGCCGCGCGGCCGCCGTCGGCATCGTCCTGCGGGCGGGCGGCGGGCGCCGGGGGCCGCGGCGCCGCGGCGCGCGCGCCGGGGACCTGCAGCGTCTGCTTGGCGGCGCCGTCTGCGGGGACAGGGGACGCTTGAGGGGCGCGAGGCCGGCGCGGAGGCTGCTCCGGCGGTGAGGCCGGCGCGCGGGAACGCCGCTCGGAGCGCGTATGGATCCGCTCCCGGTGCTGCTGCTCACGCCAAGGCATCGCGCCATGGAAAAGAGCGGACAAACAGCCGGCACGCGCGACTGCCGGGCCTCCAAAGGGACTATCCCACACGGAGCGGGAATGTGGCTCGCACGCGGAAGGGGGAATTTGGGGTCCCTGCACCCCCCCAGCCAAGGCAGCCGGAGCACAGGGATGTCCCCAGGCCGCCGCAGGGCACACGCTCCTTTACCTGAGGTGTCCTTGGCTCCGACGGGCCTCAGCTTGGGGACACCCCCTTGGAAGAGGCCTCCTTTCGGCGGGACGGCGGCCGAGCCGGAACCGTAGCTGCCGCTGCCCTTGGGCTCTGCAAAGAGAGGAGCAGGGAGGTCGAGTCCGGCCTTATCCACCTCCTCTGAGCGGGATCTGCTGGGAATGACACGAGGGAAGGCAGGAAGCGCCCCGAGCATCGCCGGGACGCGCCGGGCGGCTACTCACTCTCGAGGATGGGCGCGCTGCGGTCATTGACGTGCGTCACCTTCTTGAGCTTGGTCCCTTTGCAGATGTCCTGCAGGAGGGCCCCGCGTCCCCGCTGCTCCTCCCGGCTCAGCTTGGGCGGCTCCGTGTTCGCCTGGGGACGGGAACGGGGCCGCGTGGCAGCGCGCGGGGGCCGGGGCCGCGCGGGGCGGCCGCGCGACGGCGGCTCCTACCTGGCCCAGGGCGGCCGGTGGCGGCGGCGGGCCCGGCGGCGGCGGCGGCGGGATCGGCATCGCGGCCCCGCTCCCGGCGGACGCTCAGCGCTCCGGAACAGCCTCCTCGCTCATTCCTGCGGGAACACGGGAGGCGTCAGGGAGCGGGCGGGAAAGCCGGCGGTGAAAACGGCCCCGGGAGCCGCAATTCCCCAATCCCAGGGCCGGAGCGCGGGGCAGCCCAGAGCCCGTTTTCATCCCATCGCCTCTCCCGGGATGGCAACACCGATTCCATGCCGTGAATCCGGCTGGTGACACGCAGCAGGAGGCTGCATCCGCGGAAAAGCCGTTGCTGCCGAGCACCAATGGAGGGGAAGCCCCGGGACCAACCCGGATCCAACGGTGATAATTCCCCATATTCCGATGCCGATGGTTCAGACAGCCGCGTCTCCAGAGCTGCCTCTGTCCCAACAGCCGCCCCGCGCGGGTGACAAGCCCGGACAGGACGGTCCCGCGCCAGCACTTACCCGGCGCGGCTCCGAGCGCGACGCGGCCGGAGCGCCGCTCCGTACGGGAATGACGCTGCGGCGGAGCAGGAAGAGGAGCCTGACTCAGCGCGTGACGAGCGGCCGGGCGCCGTGGGGCGCGTGCCCCGCAGCAGCGGATAGGAATGCGGTGACTGGGAATTCTCAGGGAATCCCGTTCCCTAAGCGTCACCACCGTGCCGGGCCTGGGAAGGGCTGGTTTCCTACCGGAGCCTCGAGATTTCCGGGGCAATTAGCGGAGCTGAGAAACGTGCCAGGGAACGAGACTCCCCATGGCACCCGGGTGCTCCCACGAGGGACACGGCAGCCACCAGCCCCTCTGGAAAGGGAGGGAATATCGAACCCCAAAAGGCGACGCGGTGCCGGGCGAGGGAAACGGAACGGTCTGGACCCTCCAAACCGCCACCGTGCCAGAATCCGCGCTCCAACCAAGCGTCTGACCTGGAACGGCGGGAAAACCGACGAGTTGGAGCTAAAGCGGCCGGAGGACGAAGCGGAGCCGAATTCCTGACAAACGAAATGGAGCCAAATTCCTGACAAACGGATCGGTGCGTTGCCGCGCATGGCCCTGGTCGGGCTGGGGATTAACAGCAGAGATTACATGGAGAAGGGGAAAAACCAGGAGGCGCCGAATTCCGGCACAGAAAACGGGCGTGCGGTGGATGCGGCTACTTGGTGCCAGGAGAAAAGCCGGGAGCTCCGGGTGGGAACACCGGAGGAATCTGCATCTGTCCCGGAAAGGAAGGCCGAGTCTTTAATGTTGGTGGAGGGAACGGAGGCCAAATCCCGGGCGGCAGCAAAGGGGGCTCCGGCACCGGTGCTCGGTGCCGGGGAGCGACGTGGCCGGTGTTTTGTCCCCCTCGTCGCCCCGGCCCTGTCCCCAGGCCGGGTTCGGTGTTGGGAGCCCGTGTGGCTCAGCAGGAGCTGCAGGGAATGGGATTTTGGAGCCCTGGATGGGGCAGCGGGAAGGTCCCAGTCCGTGCGGGCTCCTTCGCGGCGCAAGGGGCACCGGGGCTTTGCTTTTAGGGACAAAGAGCAAGGGGGGAAACAGGGAGCACGGGGAAGACAACCCCGGTGACGGCTCCGGAGAGCTCCGGGAACGCGGGAGCCCCGGGAGAAAGCGGCTCCGGGAGGTGCCGCGTCCTCTGCCGGCTCCACAGCCAAGATGCCCTTAAGGAACACGGGCCACTCGATCCCACAAAACCGAATCGGTCCCGGAGCCGCCATCCCGCAGCCAGGACGGAGCCCGGCGGCTCGGACGAGGACCACGACGGTCCCCTCTGTCACCTACCCCATGCGTGGCCTGTCCCCACCTGCGCGTCCCTGCGTGCCGGGACGTCGGAACGCCGCGAGCTCCCGGGAAGCACCCGGCGTTTTCCCAGCTCCGGCGGCGCGGCCGCATTTGCGAGCCCGGGATGAAGCGTCGCCATCCACAGGGAGCAGCAGCTTTGAACTGCACATCCAGCGGAATTCCCGAGCCTCTGATGCCGGCTGCAGAATGCGGCCGCGCCGGTTCGGGGACGGATCCCAGGGCTGGACCTTCCCAAGCACCTTCCCGCCGCTCCGGGGCTCCCCTTCCCGCTGCCTCTTCCCGTCCCAACCCGCCAGTCCTGTCACGCTGAGCACATCCATATCCCACGCTCCGAATCCCGACATTTCCGCCTGCTCCCGAGGAGCTGACACTTGGACAGCTCCGAAGATGCAACATAAATAATTTATCCCGAAAGAGCCGGCAGAACCGGAGGTCACTTGGGCTGTCAGACCGGCCTTGGCCTCCATGCGGAGGGTCTCGCGGCGCGGGTGCATCCCGGGAATTATCAACATTCCGCGGCCGCTGCCTGTGTTTGCAAACAGCCCCCCGCGTGGAGGTGCCGCGCTCCGCGGGGCGGCGGAAACGTGGAATCAGCAGCGGGAATCGTGTCCCGACGCCAGGCTGAGGTGGCACTGGGAACCGCTCCGGCGCTCCGAGCGGCCGGAGGGATCCAAGGGAGGAAGCGGAGGGAAATGCGGGTGCTTCCGACCCGCGGAGATGGATGCGGTGCCCGGGGGGGAGATCCCGAGCCCGGCGCGGGGGAGAGCGGCTCTTCCACCGGGATCCACCGGGCTGGAGCACCCGGGAAGACGGAGCGGGGAGACGGCGGCGGCTTCCAGGTGGGATAGGAGCAGGAAAGGCTCCAGTGCCCGCTTGGAGCATCCAAGGCCGAGGGGGGCTCTGCCACGCGGGAAACAGCCGGGAATGCGGGAAGCGGGATCCGGGCTGCCCCCCGGAGCTCCTGCCAGCAGCCGCGTTGGGAAGGATCCCGTGTTCCCAACAGGCCCATGGGTTGATTCCGGACACGGTGCCGGATGGAGGGAGCGCGGGGGCCTTGGGGGGAGCCGGGTTCTGCCCGTGTCCTCAGCCGCCACCAAACACATCCAGCTGCAACCGGAGCCGCGGGTGACAGGGAAACGCAGCTCGGAGGCGGCTGTGCCGGGAATCCATCGGGATGGATGGACAGGACACCGGGAGCGGCTCCGGCCTGGGCTCTCCCAGCGCTCGCACAGGCCCCACGGTCCCCGCACACACGGATCCCAAGGCAGGAGCGGGACCAGCCGCAGCAGAGCCGGGTCCTGGGCGCAGATCCGGGCGGCATTCCCGCTCGGAGCGCTGTGGTGGGGGCCCTGTGTCCCCCCCGGCGCATCCCGAGGCTCGGGATGGCCCTGCCGAGGGTCGAGGTGACGCTGCTCCCCTGGGAAGTGCGAGGGGGCCCCCGGACAGTGCGGAAAGGGGCCCAGGCATCCGAGCAGGAAAGCTGGATGGGAGCGGCCGGGCCGGTCCCGCTGAGCGCGGCCAAGCCCGGAGCCTCCTTGGCGCGACCGAGTCTGTCACAGCGAAAAGGGGCCACCAGGGACCGCCCCCACGGGACGAGCAGCCCCCGCTTGGGGACGCGGGCAGCACCACGGGCCCCGCGCAAAGACGTGACGGAGCCGCAGGGCGGGGGGGAAACCGGGAGGAAAAGCCGGTTCTGCCGAGGCCTCCGCGCGCAGGGGCTGCCTCTGCCCCGGGGGACGTCGGGCCGCGCTGGGGCCCAAACCCTCCGCGGTTCCGAGGGCCGGGCCGGGCGGCCGCGTCCGTGTCCGCACAGGGCGGAGATGGAGGACGAGGAGCCCCGCGCGGGCCCCGCGGAGGCAGCCGGGGCCGCCCCAGGGACCCTGGACGCCCCCAGCCCCGCTCGCAGGCACCTGCAGTCCCGCATCCCCAGGCAGCCCCCCCGCAGGCCCCGGGCCGGCCCCGCCGCCCTCCCCGGCCCCGCGCGGGCCCCGCTCTCACCCGCCGCCCGCGGCCGCCTCCGCCGCGCCCGGAAACGCGGCCCGGGCGCCGTGCGGCCTCCAGCCGCGGCCAAACAAAATGGTGGCCGCCGCCCCGCAATGCGCACGCGCCGCCCGGGCCGGACGCGGAAGGGCGGCCGGGCCGCGGCGCCATGTTGGTAAGGTCATGTTGTGCGGGAGGGCGGCCGTACTGGGAAAGGGGTTGGGCCGTGGCAGACATGTTGGGAAGGTCTCACTGCGTGGGAGCCCCGCGAGGCGGGGAAGGTTCATGGAGGCATCGGTTGAGGGCCTGAAGGCGGGAGGAGTCACCACTGATACGGGAGGAGACCGCAGCGGCCGAGGATACCGCTGTCGGCTGCGCCGCCCGCCATGTTGGGAAGGTCAGGGAGAACAGCCCTTCCTTCCTCCTGCGGCAGCCATGCTTGGGAGGTCAGCGTGCACTGCGGCCATGTTGGGAAGGTCGGGATCCCCATACACTGCTATGGGGGGGGTCTCCATCCCTCCCTCCCCCTTTACGACAGGCCCTGGCTCATCCGTGACGTCATCCGTGACGTCACACCCCAGTATAATATCACCATGCAGCATCTACCCCCTCGAGGAGGGGCGAGTGGAGCAGGCCTGGCCCCGCCCCCTGTCCCTCCCCAAAACCGTGTCCCCCTGCCCGCGCCACCCGTGTCCCCCGGGGCCCGCACACGCAGGACACGGCACCGGCACCGGGACAGCTCCGCTTTTATTCGCGCTCCGCCGGGAACGGCCCCCCCGTTCCGCCACGCGCTGGCGCGGGGGAGAAAAGCTATTTTGGGGGGAGGTGGCTTTTTTTTTGTGCTTTTTTACTCCTTTTTCTTAAAAAATAGATTTACAATTAAAGACAGCCATTCGGTACAAAATATATACATTCTGGGGGCGGGGGGGCCGCCGCGGGGCGCAGCCAGAAGCAGCAGGGCCCGAGGGACACATAGAAAAATAGAAGGGTGGCAGCGTCGGGGTGGGGGGACAGGGGAGGGGACAGAGCCACCCCATAGCGGGGGCAGGACCCCGCAACCCCCCACAGCCCCATGGGGGAAGGCAGCGGGGTGCAAGGGGGGGGCCCCCCAAACACCCCCCGGTACCCCCCCTCCCCAGGGCAAAGTGCGTCAGTGCTGGGGGGGCCGCGTCACTGCCCCCCCGGCTCCAGCTTGTAGGAGAGCTCGAAGAGCAGGTTCTGGTTGTCGATGACCTGCAGCTGCCGCACGTAGGCCTTGGTCTGCAGCTGCGCCGGGGACGCCTCCAGCTCCAGGCCTGGGGGGCACCGCGTTATTAGGGGTCCCCCTGGGCACCCCCCCCCGTCCCCAGCCCCTTGGTGCTGTCCCCAGCCCGGACTCACACAGCGGGCGGCTCCGGTACTTGCGAATGGTCCTCACTTTCTCGGCGATGCAGTGCTGGGTGCGGAGCGGGGGGGGGGTCAGCGCGGCACCCCCCATGACACAACCATGGGGACATCCACTCATGAAGTGTCCCCAGGGTCTCGCTCTGGGGACACCCACCCATGGGGACCTCCTGGACACACCGATCTGGGGACACCCACCCATGGGGACTCACGGGACTCAGCTCCAGGGACACCCACTCACAGGGAGCCCAGGGACTATCCCCCCACAGGGACCCCTCTGTCACACAGACCCCCGTGTCTCCCCACCCTGGACACTCTGCACCCCCAGCATGATGCTCCCTGGGGACCCCACTTGGGGCTCATCGATGCCACGGCCACCTTGGGGACATCTGCCCCACAGCTCCCTTAGGGACCCTGCTCTGCACCCCAGATCACCACCGTGCACCCCCTAAACCTCCACCCCTGCCCCATATCCCCCTCCTGGGGACACCCATGCAGGGGGCTCCCCCATGGCCGGGCTCTCACCAGCTTCTCCATGTTGACCAGCCCGTCCAGGAGGGTCTTGCTGCCCTCGTGCAAGAAGGTGAGATCTGGGGGGAGGATCAGAGGGGTGAGGGGGTCCCAGGGGGGGCGGCAGCACCCAGTGCCCCCCCCACACACCCTCCTCACCTTTGAGGATGAGCGGCACAAAGGGGATGAGCGGAGGCTTCATCTTGGCCAGCACCTCCCGGTAGCTCTTGTGGTTCCTGCAGGGATCCTGGGAAGAGCAGCGGCTCAGGGTGGCGGGACGGGGCGGGAAGGGCCAGGACAGCTCCCACCCCGGACCCCCCTCCTCACCGTCAGGTTCTCAAACTTCCGAAACAGGTTCTTGAACTTCCCCGGGAGCTTCTGAAATGCAAAAGTGCAGCAGGACCGTGAGCATCTCGGTGGGACCCGGGGCATCCCAAGGCAGTCGGGAAGCATCCCAGTGGGACCGCGAGCATCCCAACAGGCTCGGGAGCATCCCGGTGGGAGCGGGAGCATCCCAAGGGAGCCCCTCACCTCCCAGGTGAGGCGCAGGCGGCTGATGGCCGCGTTGTTGAGCCCGATGACGACGGCGTAGAAGGAGAGCATGTCCTGGTTCTGCTTGCATCTGCGGCGGGGCAGCGCGGTGAGACCGGGGGGCGGCGGTGGGGACCCCCCCGTGCACACGCGCGCGTCCCCGCGCTCGCTCACATGGCCGCGATCTTGATGAGCTTCTTGAGCAGGTGCGCGCGCTTGCCCAGCGACTCGCAGAGCAGCAGCTCGGTGCCCACCCAGTGCTGCACCTCGCTGCAGCGCTGCAGCAGCAGCTCCAGGTTCGCCGTCTCCCGCCGGCCCCGCTCGCCGTGGAAGACGTAGTCCACGAACTCCAGCTGCGGCCGGGGGCACCGTCAGGAGCCCGCGGTGACAACGGGGGGGACGGGGACGCGGTGGCGGGGGCTGCCACGCACCTCGTGGATGCAGCGGAAGAGCTCCCAGTGGAAGGCGGTGAGGTGCTTGGCCACCTCCTCGGGCTCGGCGCGGTGGATCTCCGTGTCCCCCGGCACCACCTGGATCTCCTCGGGCAGGGGCACCTGGGGGGCAATGGGATGGGGAGGGGGACAGTGGGTGATAACGGGATGGGGAGGGGGATAGAGGGCGATGCAGGGGGCATCTCCCGCCACCACCGGGGCCTCACCAGGGACTCCAGCGTGTCCCGCGTGCAGGCGAAGAGGTGGCTGTTGATGCCCAGCGCGGTGAAGACGCACTCCTCGCTGGGCTGCAGCACGGCTTTCTCTGCGGGCACCGCGGGCGTCAGCCCCACGCGGCAGCACCCACTGTCCCCTCGTGTCCCCCCCCGCGTCCCCGCGGCCGCCCCCACCTCCGGACGAGGCCACGGTGACGAGGAGGAGGCCGTCGTGGCGGGCGCCGCGCTCCTCCGAGTACTGCAGCTTCTCGCTCACGGCGGCCAGGATGTCGTGCACGGAGGCCGAGAGGCGGCTGCGGATGGTGACGTACGAGTGGTCGGGCATGTAGACGCGGCAGAAGACTGCGGGTTGGGGGGGAGGCCGGCTGTGAGCGCGGCCCCCCCCGGCGCCCCCGTTCCCCCCGGTCCCCCCGTCCCCGCGCGGCGCTCACTCTCGTCGGAGCCGCGGAAGGCGACGCGCGTCTGCAGGCACGAGTCGATGCGGCGGAAATGCCTGAACAGCGGCTTGACCGGCTTGCCGGGGGGGGGCGTCTCCTCGGCCGCCCTGTGGCACCGCCAGGGGTCAGGGACCCCCCCATGGGTGTTGAGGGGGTCCGGCCTGGCCCCCCTGCGTGGCTCTGCTGTGGGGCGCCCCATGGATGGGCAGGGAGGGCCCTCCAGGATCCCCGCTTGGTACCGAGGGGCTAGCGATGATGTTCCCCCAATTAACGCCCAGGCATCTCCATGTCCTTCCCCCCGGGGACCCACTGCACCTCCTCTGCACCCATGGGGACCCACTTCATCCACGGGGACCTCCTGCACCCATAGGGACCCTCCTGCACTCATTGCAGTCCCCTGTAACTATGGGGACTTTCCGGCACCCACAGGGACCCCCTGCACCCCTTGCAGCCCTCCCAGCACACATGGGGACCCCCAGCACCCATGGGGATCCCCCTGCACCCATGGGGACCCCCCTGCACCCATTGCAGTGCCCTGTAACCACAGGGACTTTCCAGCACCCACAGGGACCCCCTACACCCATGGGGACCCCCAGCATTCACACTCCCCCCCACCGCTTCCCCTCTCACTTCAGCTCCACAGACTCCACGAGCTGGTGCAGCCTGAGGACCTCATCCTCCAGCTCGTGGTAGAGGGACGTGTCCTTCATGATGAGCAGGTAGAGCTCCTGGGGGCAGCGAGAGGGGCTCAGGGGGACGCAGGGGGATCCGGGCGGTGGCAGGGGGGTCCCGGCGCCCACCCACCTTGACCACCCTGCCGGCGCTCTCCTCCTCCTGCAGCAGCCCCTTGTAGGTGTCGAGGAAGTGGAGCAGGACGGCGAGCACCGCTCGCTTGCGCCGCAGCCCCGCGGGCTCCTCCGGGCCCAGCGATGTCCCCCCCGCTGTCACGAAGGTGACATTGTCAAGGAGCAACCATGGGCAGGGACCTGCACGCCCCTGGTGCCACCCTTGTGCCCACTGTCACGCGCCCTCATACACGGACCTGGACCCTCCCTAATGGCATCCTTGTGCCCCCCTCATTTCCAACTTCTTGCCCTTCTTGTGCACAACCTTTCTCCCTCCCCGTGACCCCCTTGTGCCCACCTTCATACACAGCCTTGTGCCCAACCTCATGCCCTTCTTGTGCACAACCTGTGTCTTCCTCATGCCCACTCTGGTGCCCTCCTTGCATTCACCCCATGCCACTCTTGTGCCCAACCTCGTGCCATCCTCATGCTCACCCTGGTGCCCTCCTGCTCATCCTCACCTTCATGGCACCCTCATGCCCACCCCATAGACTATAATGGCCCCCGATGCCCTCCCTGGTGACAGCTCTGCCCCCGCCCTGGTGCCCACCTCCTCCTCACCCTTGTGCCACCCTGTGCCCGTCTCCCTCCCACCCTCGTGCCCACCCCGGCCCCCCAGCCGCCCCCGAGGATATTGCTGCTGCAGCTGCTGCAGGAAGCGCTCGGTGGGGAGGAAGAGCGAGTGCGTGAGCACGATGTCGTCCAGCAGCGAGTCTGGGGGGGCAACGTGGGGGGGTCAGGCCGGGCCCCCCCCCCCCACCCCGGCCGCTTCCCTCCGCCAGGTGCCCGGGCCGGGCTCGGCGCCCGCCGCTGACTCAGGGCGCCGCGGGGCCGGGCCGGGACGCGCCGCCGCCCGCCCGCTCCGCCCGGGGCCGCAGGGCAGAGCCGCGATGCGCGGGGAGCTCCGGTCGGGGTTTGTGTAGGGGGGCACCACAGCCCACCCCGCACCGGGGGCTGCCCCCGGGGCCGAGAGCCGCTGCGACCGCGCGTGGAGCCCCTGGGACTCCCCTGCACCCCCGCGGAGGTGCCGCCACCACCCGGACTCCTCGAGAGGGAGCAGCCCCCGCGTGGGGTCCCCAGCGCCTCCTCGGGGCCCCGGGAGCCGCGGGCGGGCGCCTGGGGGGCTCTCCCGGCCGGGGGAGGGGGCTCTGCAGCGGGGGGAGCCCGGCCGGAGCCACCCGCAGCCCCCGGGCGCCCACGGGAGGCATCGGGGCTCGCGCGGCGCGGGAGAAGGGGCGCCCCCCTCCAGCCCCCCGCGCTGCGGCTCCCGCACCGAGGCTAATTTTAGCAACGGGGAAACGTTAACGATTAACCGAGAGGCCCGTGGGAGCAGCGCCCGCCGCCCTTGGCCCCAGCGCGGCCCGGGCGCCCTGCCCGGTGCTCCCCGCACCCCCGTCCCGGCACCCCGTCGCCCCCGCATCTCCCCCCGCTGCCCCCAGCCGTGTCCCCCCCCCGCTCCGCAGCTCCCCCGCGACACCCCCGGGCCCTCCCGCATCTCCCGCCGCAGCGCTCGGCGGGTGCCCCGCGCTCGGCAGCGCCCGCAGCAGCCAGCAGGGCCCCCGCGCACCCCCCGCATGCAGCGACCACCCCCCCCAACACCCATCCATGAGCCGCAGCACCTCCCCAGCGCCCATCGGAGCCTCCCAGCACCCCCCGAGCACCCAGGATGTCCCCAAGCCCCCCAGCAATGCCCCTCAATCCCACCAAGCACCCAGCAATGCCCCCCGGGCACCCCCGACCCCTCCATGCCCTCTAACAACCACCACCCCCATGGATGCACCCAGTGACGCCTCCTGACTCCCCCCTTCCCATGCACCCAGCAGCGACTCCCATCACCTTCCCAGCACCCAGCAATGCCCCCCAGCACCCAGCGGCACCTTCCACCCCCCTCCCAGCGCCCAGCAGTGCCCCCCGCGCCGCTCCGCAGCCCCCCGCCGTGCCCGTCCTGCCCCCCCGCCGCTGCCAGCCGTGCCCCCCGGTACCTGCTCCGGTACCTGCTCCGCAGGCGCGGCCGTGCCCGCCGCCCGCCGCCAGCCGCTCCAGCAGCGCGGCCAGGAGGCGCTCGGGGGGCGCGGGCGCGGCGGGCGGGCAGGCGCAGGCGGCGGGCGGTGGCTCCGGGCTCGGCGGCTCCCGCTCGCCGCCCGCGCCCGGGGACAGCTCCTCGGAGGACAGCGAGGGCGGCGAGAGCGGCGGCGGCGGCTCCGGCGGCCGCAGCTCCAGCCAGCGGCCCTCGCCGCCCGCTCGCGCCGCCGCCGGCCCCGCCGGCTCCTCGGGGGAGGCGGCCGGGCGCGACAGGCTCTGCCGCCGCGGTGCCGGTGCCGGCGGCGGTCCCGGCGGCGCGGCGGGGCGGGCGGCCAGGTGCGAGCTCTGCTTCTTGAGCAACTTCTCGAGCGGCTTCATGGCCGGCGCCGCGGCGGCTCAGGGGGCCATGGGCGGCCGCGGGGCGGCCCCGGGGCGGCTCCGCTGCGCGCCCCGCTCCGCCTGCCCCGCTGCGCGCTGCGCCCCACCGGGAGCCGCCGGGAGCCGCCGCCGCCGCCAGCGCCGCCCCCGGCCGGGGCCGCCCCGGGGCCGCCGCACCTGCCCGCCCCGCCCCGCCCCGCGCCGCCGCCGGGAGCCCACGCGGGACGGGCCGGCGCGTGGGGACCCGGGCGCGCATCCCCGTGCGGCACCGCGGGACGGTCACACCTGGGGGCGCAGCCGAGCGGCCTCGTGACACCCCCGCAGACACCCCCGCCTCGTGGCCCCCAGCGCTGCAGTCACACGCGGGGGGGCCGCGAAACCCCCCCGCGCCAGCGCTACAGTCACACCTGGGGATGCAGCCGCACACCCCGCACACACCCACAGCAACAGTCAGACCAACACCCTGACGCAGCAAGACAGCCTCGCACACACACCCCCCTACAACACGGCGTTCCCTCAGCCCCGCACCCCATTGCACCCCGCATTGCCCGGACCGGGCGTCCCGGGACCAGGACCGGGCCGGGCCGTGGGAACGGGGCCGTGCGGGGGGAGCCGGGCCGGGCCGGGCCGGGCGCCGCTGCCCTCGGCCCGTGGGAACAGGCCCGGCCGGGCTGGCAAGACGGGGCACGAGGAGGCGCCGCGGGGCCGGGGCAGCTCCCCGCGCTCCTGCCCCGGGATGGGCCCCGCTCCGGGCGCACGGGGGACAAGGACGCAGCGGGGAGGGATGTGGGGGTGATGGGGAGGGAATAGGGGGAGGAACGAGGTGGGAACTTGGGTAGGATGCAGGGGAGGGATGCGGGGGCGATGCAGGAGGGAAGCAGCAGGGACGTGGGCAGGATGCAGGGAATGGCAGGGAGGGAGGCTGCGCGGATGTGGTGGGGATGCAGGAGGGGACCTGGGGGGGCTGCAGAAGGGGATTTGGGGGGGACGCGGGGAGGGCTGGGCCCCCGGTCCCTGCTTTGTTGCCGCGCCGCCGCGGCACGGCCGTTGCTTGGCAACCCCATCTCGGAGCGGCTGCGGAGCCGGGAAGGCTCCCGGAGGCAACGCGCGCTCCAAGGGGCTCCGGCGCCCGGCTGGACGCGCGGGGCCCACGAACCCCCCCGAGGAGCCGCCCGGCTCCAAAATCCCCCCCAAAGCTCCCGGCTGCAGCCCAGCTCCGCGCGGCTTCTCCCGCTGCCGGAGCAGAGACGGAGGGGAAACGGAGGCAGGGAGCGGGGCCGAAGCTCTGGGAAACACCCCGGATCCGGGCCGGATCCCGGCGCCGGGCAGGGCTGGCCCCACTGGCGCAGAAGGAGCTATTAGCTTAATGAAGCTGCTGTTATTTCTCCTAAAGAGCCGGGCTGCGGAGCAGGCTGGGCCCTGCCGAGCGCGGCTCCCTTGGCAGCGGCCGCGCGCGCCGCCCCGGCAGCCGAGCCGGGGGTGTGAAGCCTCCAGGCGCTGCTCAAAACAGAGCTTGTGTGGGAAGGAGAAATTACAGGGAGGGAAGAAACCGGCCCCGCGCCGGCGCGTTCACCCCGGGCAGGCTCCAGCCTGGGAAAACGGGGTGGCGGGAACGAGCCCTTGGAGCTGGGGGCTTCGCGCGGCCGTGGAGGTGCCCGGAGCGTCACGGAGCCGGTGGCCGGAGGGCAAAGGGATGCAGGGACGGGGGAGAGGGGACGTCACTGTCCTGCGTGAGGGGCTTGGGGAGAGGGATCTGCAGCCAGCGGGTGCCCGTGGGGCAGGGAGGAGGGCGCTGGGCAGGGGGCACCGCGTTGCCGTCCCAGCCCGTGCGCCAGGGACAGGGACAGGGCCACGGCCCCGCTCGGAGCAGCCCGAGGAAAGAGACACACAGAGCCGGTGACTAAAACGTTTTCTCGTGTCCGTGTCAATACAAGGCTGGTTACAAACGCGTCCCAGCGAACAGGAATCCAAACAAACCCAAACCCGTCACCGTGCCCCAAGCGAGGTCCTCGAGGGTGGCAGCCGGGCGACCGAGACGCTGGATGATACATGGCAGCCTTAAGGCAGAGAAACAGGTACAGTTAAAACATAAAGGATTTCTGCTTTTAAAACAGCGTTTTGACACCTGAAATTAAGCCCAAAAGGTCGAGGGGTGATGAACAACAAACAGGGCAGGAGTTGGGAGCGCGGAGGCGCCGCTCGCTCCGTGCGCGGGGCAGAGAGCCGCCTCGCTGCCACGTTTCCCAACGGGATTCGGGAAGGGGCGCGCGGGGCAGGACCCTAACGCAGGAGGGAGGGCGCCGCAGGGAGGCACCTGGTCGGGAGCGCTTCCTCCGGCGGGACGGGAGCGCGTTTGGCGGCGGCCGGGCGCGTCGGGACAGCGCCTTCCCCTTCCCCGGGCGCTGGAAGCGCATCAGTCGCGCGCGGGCCCCGTCGAGCTGGTTTGGCCGCCGCTGCTGCTGCTGCTGCAGCCGCCCGCGGGTGCCGGGCGCCCGCGCGCGTCCCCCTGCTCCGCAGGACGCGCTCGTGCCGGCGGGGAAGGGGCTTGTCCCAAAACACAACCAGGAGCTTCTAAATTACGTGGCCACGGTCCCGGCGGGCTCCTCAGCTGCCCTTTCTATCCTTAACAATGGCAGAAATAAAGTTGCTAATTTGAAAAGAGAATGGAAAGCAAGAATTTAACTGATCGGCCGTGACGGGGGCGAGGGGGGAAAGTGGTGGTGGGAGGAGGGGGATGTTATGTTCCTGCCAGCCAGACAAACAGATTCCAAATACCCAAAAGAAACAAAACAGCTTTACTGGAGGAGCTGGTTCATTCCTTAAATAAAAACAGAGACCACAATCAAGCCTTTTTAGTTTAACATCCTAGGAAGGGGAAAGGGCAGATGCTCGGTAAAAGGGGGAAGTTGCGAGAACTTGTGGCCAAGGCCCAGCGCTGGCGGTCGGCTCTTCCACGTGCCCCAGCGAGGGGAGGAGAGGGGAGGGCAGATCAGCAGCAAGAGACGGTTTTCGGGAGGGCACCAGTAACGCCAGGGTGGGCACCCCGAGCGCTAGACGGTGCAGCAGACTGCAGGCCGCTGCCTCACCTCGGCGCAGGGAAGGAGCCTCTTCCAAGGAGCTTCCTCCTTGCCGAGGTGCCGAGTCTGGTGTCGGGATTCCCACGGCCACGGCCCTACGTGTTGCTCCTCTCCTTTGACTTTTCGCTTTTGCCGTCCTGCGGAAAGGGGGACGGAGGGAAGGGAGAGGGGAGGCCGCGGGTCAGGCGGCCCCGCGGCCGTGGCGGGAGCCTCCGCGCGCCCTCCGCGCCCGCGCCGGGGAAAAGGGGCTCCCCCGGGCCCCGCGCGGCCGCGTTTCCTCCACCACGAGGCATTCCAAAGGGCGCCTTTATGGGGCTATCGCGCCGCCTTTATCGCGTTCCCAGGTGGGGAAAAAACAGGGAAGCGGCTCCTCCCCAGCGGAGCCTCCGCTCCACCACGTGCCGCGTCTCGCGGCGCCGGGAACCGCGCGGCGCTTGCCCGCCCGGGCTTGCCGGGACGCGGCTTCGTTCAGCTCCCGTTCGCTACGGAAGGGATTATAAAGGGAAGCAAGCACGCACGTGGCTCCCCTGCACACACACACACACGCACGCAGCGCTCGGCACAGAGGTTCTCATCTCACACAGCCTCTCTATGTGTTTTTTGAGCTCTATCCTGCTAAGGTCTCGGCTTTTATTCTTGCAGAGAAGTCACTACCTCCTAGCTTAGCATTGGATTTTTCTCTTATTCTTAAAAAAAACTTGTTTTGTTCTGCTTTTACCCTGAGCGAAAAGAAAAAGAAAGCAAGAGTCAACTTTGGACTTACTTTTTACGTGCGTTTAGATTTAAAGTATTTAGAAACTCAAATTAACTGGAGCCCTGCTTACCACCTGCAACGAGAAGCTGAGGTTTGGGACATGTCAGAGATTAGACAGTTTAGGATTGTCTCGGAACAAGGCACTTTTGGGATGGGAGAGGGAGGCTGACGCACCGCACACACGCACCAAGGGGGTAACACACCCGCACGGACGCGCACGGACACAGGCGGAGGGCTCAGTACCTCGGGAGGCGGCGGCTTGATGGTCACGGGCTGGGACGTCCTCCGCGGCGGGGACGGCTTGGGCTGCACTTGCTGCTGGACAGTGTTGTAGTAGGTGACCCCTCCGTAGACCTGCGACTGCGCCTGCGACACAGGGAGCACAAGCGTCAGCGTTTTGTCCCCCACGAGGGCACCGAGCGCCCGCGGCAGCCGCGAGGAACAGCTCTCGAAGGGCACAAAGCTGGGCCCTAAAAAGACACCGCGACCTTGCGCCGGAGGCGAAGGGCCCGGGGGGGCTGGTTTGATTTCTGCTGCGCTCCCCAGGTGGAAAAGCGGAGCAGCCCGTAAAACTGGAGCGCGGCCGCCGGGACGCTCCGGAGCGCTGCCTCCTTTCCAGGGCCTCTTTCCCTGCTTTCCGCAGCGGGAGCGGCACGTGGCGACACGTGGATCTCCCGTCCTGCAGCCCCAGCCAGCGCTGGTGCTTCCCAACGGCGGCAGCTGCTGCTTTTCGGAGCAAACCCGGCAGGCTACGATCCCTCCCAGGCAGCCGGAGCCTCCGGACCCGTCTCCAATCTCCGGATTTTCCCCGCGGGGCAGCTCCGAGGGCACCGGGAGAGCAGGGAAGGCCCCCGGGGTTGGAGGCCGCGGGGAACGTGCACATCTCCCGCCTGCCACTGCGTGTCAGCCGCGCGCCGCGGAGCCTCCGCCGCGTGCCCGGGATGCCCGCGGAGATCCCGCTCCTCTCTGCGGAGCCGCTTTTGTGCGCGCAGAGGTCGGAAGTTTAACGGGAAGCGCGGCCCGGAGGGGCTGCTCTTCACACAAAGGGTTTTCCTGGGCAGCGGGGCCATTTCAAGCCGCTCTTGTGAATGGAAAGGAAGGGTTTCCCAAGCAGTTTTCAAGGTGTCCCTGACAGCACCGGCCTGGAGGGGACAAAGTGGTTTCACAGGGTCCCCGGGGGCTGTTTCCCTTGTTCCGCAGGGGAAAAATCTTGATTCTGGGATCCAGCAACACGGATAGAGCCTCCACAAGACCCAATTCCGGGTAAAATGCAAAGCAGACACAGGAGCAGATCCTTTCCCACACAAGTGGGGACAAATGGCAGCAAACAGCCCCGTGCTACGGAATAGCCCAGGTGACCCCGGGCTCTCCCCGGAGCCCCCCAAACACCCCCCGTCCGGGCTCGGCGGCTCCGGCGCAGGGAGAAGCCGCCCGGCCTTACCTGTGTGTTGGGATAGAGGTGCGGAGGGGGCGGCGGGGGCAGCGCTCCCGGCGGGTAGGGGTAGCCAGGGTTCCCAAAATTCATGACTCCAGGAGGGGTGAAGTAAGTAGGTGCCAGGAGCTGCTGCGGAGGGGGCTGCCCCGGAGGCATGGAGACTGCGGGAGGATACAGCCCGGGGTTGGCCATGGGAGCTGCTGGCTGGTGGGGATGTAAACCTGGGAAGGACAGAAAGGAGCTGAGGGCGGCAGCGTTCACCTCTGCTTCTCAGGGGCCTGGAACATCTGCCCTATGAGGAGAGGCTGAGGGAGCTGGGCCTGTTCAGCTGGAGAAGAGAAGGCTGAGAGGGGATCTAATCAGTGTCTAGAAGTACCTCAAGGGAGGGAGCGCAGAGGATGGGGCTGGTCTCTTTTCAGTGGTGGCCACTGATAGGACTATAGGAAACAGTCGGAAACTGAAGCATCAAAAGTTCCACAGGAACTTAAGGAAAGATTTCTTAACAGTGAGGGTGCCAGAGCACTGGAACAGGCTGCCCAGAGAGGTTGTGGAGTCTCCTTCTCTGGAGATCTTCAAACCCGCTTGGACGCAGCCCTGTGCCACGTGCTCTAGGTGACCCTGCATGTGCAGGGGTTGGACTAGATGATCTCTAGAGGTCCCTCCCAACCTTAAGTATTCTATGATTCTCTGATCTGCAAGCTGTGACATCCGAAGAACGCTGGCAGCGGATACATCCCACCGAAAGGGAAAGCCGGCAGCCAAAAGGGTCTGCACGGCACCCGCATGAGAGGCTGCCAACACTTTCCGGTTATCTCAGCCCTGCGCTGGCTGTAATGCCCCAAAACGTCCTTCCCTGGCTTGCAAAGGCAGCGCCAGAACTGGTGACACCAGAGTCCCCTGCTCCCAACAGCCAGCGCGGATGAGCCCTTGCCAGGGCACAGACTCGTGTCACCAAGGACTGCCCTGGGCCACCAGGCAGCCGCTTCCTTACCTGGATGAGGGAGGTGCATTTCGGGCTGCACGATCATCCCTTGGGGAGGCAGCGGCGCAGGGTTCTCGCTGTGCGTGTAGATTGGTCCCTGGAATTGTACTGCAACACAGAAGAGCTCCTAAGGGAAAGCTGCCCTGAACCTCGTTGTGCTGCAGTGAACGGAGGCCAGCGCAGTGCCAGCACCCGCATGCAGCGCTGCAAGGGCAGCGAGGGAAATAACGTCCACAAAGGGAAGGAGAGGCAAAGGCCACTGCTCTGTCCCAGCCCAGGAGGGCACGGAAGGAGCAGGGGACTCCAGAGCGGGGGGAAACACTCACGTGGGTCGTAGTAGTGCCCTTCCATGATGCTGATGTGCATCGGCGGCGCCGGCTCCGGCACGGGCGGTCGCTGCCGCTGCGACGAGTAGCGTTTCACGCGGCCGCCCGGCACGGCCTGCAGGAACCCAGGGCCAGAGCGTGACAACAGTGTCCCCGCTGCCGGCCACCTCACCCCCCGCCCCTGCAAATCCCGCTGGGATCCCGCCGGGAGCAAACGGGAAAGGCTCCACGTCACAGGCGGCTTCTGGTTACAGCAGAGCCGTCGAAACACACGGCGCTTCCGACAGCCCGATGCTCCCTCCGCGTTATTTACCATTTCCTCCATCCTGTTGAACTGCGGCGGCCCGCTCCCCACGTGCACATGGTTGGGAATACCTGGCGGAGAAACACAACAGTTATTAGGGCTTCCTCCCCACGGAAAGGAGAGGACGTGGCCAGGAGTGACCTGTCCCTCGTTGCCAGCCGCTTGGAGAAGTCGCTGTGTGCGACACAGCTCGTTTTCATAATGAAAAGCCTTAAAACAACCTCACGTCTCAGGCTACAATTTTAAATATTTCCATACAAATTAAAAGCTGTTGCATCACTGTACAGTCATCCACGCTGTTCAACACCTTTTAAACCTCTTTAAAATACATAAATAAAAATCCTCGGCCAGAAGTGCAGGTCCCAAACTAGGCTCTGCTCCTGCTGAGACAAGGATCTCTTTGGAGCAGAAGCCAAACATTCAAATGGAACCATGAGCTGCAATTTAAACTCATTACAGAGTGCAACCACTTACATCACGGGCTCCCTGCAAGCATTTCAACTTAAACAACAAAATTACACTCCACTATTTAAACCACAGTGTCAAACTGACTATAGGCAATTCCAGGAGAGGGAAAGTGGGCAAAATAAACACTGAAAGTGCCCACAGAGGCCACTTATATTGCTAACATGCGTGAATGTGTAAATCAGAGTATTTTTGAGCTCTCATTCTATTAATGTATCTTAAGTGAGGCTGTGGTCAATACTAAGGGTCTGTTCACACAATATTTGGTCACATTATGGCCAGAAAACTTGTGGTTGCGCAGCCCCAATCCCTCCGAGACACTTACAAAAGCAGAGAGCTGCTTCCTTCTCCTTGCTCCAGTTTTATTTCTCTCGGGAAGGACTCTTAACTCTTCCCAGAAAAGGCTCTCTAATTCTGTGGAGATAATTATACCTGAATGACCTCTCGTGGGGATTCTCAGCTGGAATTCAGTTCTCGGCTCACGTGGGTCTAAGTCTGCCACAGGTCTCGGCTTCTTCCCGCTCCTGTGAACGGAGCTGCTTCCTCCTCCCAGGTGCAAGGGGATTTGCCAACCCTGGGCAGGCCTTAGCTAGCAGCAAGCCAGTCTCAACACTGTGAAATAAGCTCAGTCTACTGCACAACCTGCCGATAAGTGGAGGAAAGTTCCTTCCTGCCCTCGAGCGGGACACGGGATAAGGCCAATTAAGAGCCACCCACCTGTGAACAGATCCCAAGGCTCCTTATCCCCAGCACGGACTCCTGCCGCAGCAGCAAGTCCCACCGTGAGTCACACGCCACCCACAGCTCCTGTCCTGCTTTTTCTGCTCAGTTTTATCACCTTTAGTTATCTGCACTGAACTTGCCCAACGCTACAAACCACCGGCACGTATCAAAGCTGAGACTCTGGCAAAGACACTTCTGCACTGAGCGACTACCAGATGTTTCAGACAGCAGCAGGACTGTGTCCTACCAGGAATGAGATGGGAGAGAAATTCAGTAGGAAACTAGGAGGCCAAACCCACTTACCCCTCAGCTCCCGGGGCTGCATGAACTGAGACTGCCCCGGCGTCCAGCTCTGCTCCCCGAGATTCATTTGTGTCATCTCTTGCTCCAGTCCATCCAAGCCGGATTCTCCCGGCGACTCCCAATTGCTGCTCTTGGCTGGCGGGGGGGACGACTCCACTTGGACCGGTTTCGGCGGCACAGGCGCCAGCCCTTCCGAAGCAGGGATTTCATCCGCCAGCTTTCCGGCGTCCCCAGCTTTAATCCTGGTCCTCCTGGCCCGGGAATAAGACTTCTTCTCCACCGGTCTGTCCGGCGGCGGCTGCACGTCGGCGCTCGCGGCCGGGCTTTCCGGAGCAACCTCGTCCTTCCCGGGGCTGCCGTGCGCGGGGGCCGCGTCCGTGTCGGGGGACGCGTCTCGCGCTGCGTTTTGCTCCCCGCGCTTGCCCCGGTAACCGCCCTCCTGCTTGGCCTGCTCCCCGCTGCGAGAGAGGTGCTGGACGCCGCTTTCCGCAGCCCGGTAGCCGGGACGGGTCTCCTTGTAGCCCCCCACGCGCGGGTAGCTCCTGGCCGGGGGCATCCTGCCCGTCCCGGCAGGGCTCCTGCTGCCGAAGGGCCGCGCCGGAGCCGACGCGCTGTCCGGGCCTTGCTGTCTCGGCGCTTTATGAGGCCTCTCGTTGGGCCAGTTTGGGTCTCGCTGAGGAGGACTCCCAAACCTGAGGAAGAAGAAAACAAGGGCTACAAGGGCCTGGAAGCAAAATCCGAGCTGAAAAATAAAGCTGTCACTGAAAGGTGTTTCTGTTGTCTGGACTACTTTCTGGTTTAAAATAAATTTCCAGAAGGTTCCTTGCTGCCACAAGAGAAGAGCTTGAGCCCACATTACGGAACCACCCTGCAGAGCTTCTCCACTGAGCCTGCTTCTGCCCCGAGGAAGCAGGAGGTGCTGGAGCACCAGGGAACCCCCACGCAGCACCCGGCACAGCCCTGCCCTCCGGCCAGCGCCAACGGCCACGGAGCTGCGTCCTGAAGCGCCCGGCACAGGGCTGGAGCCTCCCTGGGTGCCAGGCCAGGCTCTGGGGCCCCTCTGCTGCTCACCTCGGCTTGCGCATCCTCCTGGGCTTGATGTCATCGGGGTTGTGAGCTGACCTGATGTCGTAGCCATACAGCGCGATCAGCTCCTGCCTGGTCTTGGGGGCCTGCTCGTCCTCCCGGAATTTGTCGTGCTCCCAGCGGCCCTCGTCTTTCCACAGCTTCCGCTGCCGACCCTTCGGCCTGGAACAGTCGCACGGAGCAGAGCAGGGGGTCATTGCAAAGCCAAGGAGACGCAGCAGCACCCAGCACAGGACGCGCTGTCCTAGGGCAGCATCCATAGGAGAGGACCCCTCCTCTCCTTCCTCCCATTCCTCCTGTCCCAGCAGCTGCTGTTCTACCCACCACGATTCCTCTGAAGCGCTAAATGTCAGTGGGCAGGGGCAAGAGCTTTTCCTTGTGGCACCACCACAAGGTCCCTTCTTTTCCAAAGCAAATATCCGGAGCCGGCTGTGCCAAAGGGGCCAGGGCACCAAGACCCTTCCCTGCGGACGCCTTCCCGGCGTTCCACACAGACACAAGAGCTGGGCTGCTCCGCAGGGAGCTGAGTCCAACAGAGAGGAGGAGACGCTCACGTACCTGACCTCCTCCTCCTGCGTCTGCCCTCGGAGGTCGTGCTCAAAGAAGAGCCCTTTGCGGGGGATGTAGGCCGGGTTCTTCCGGTCCTCGTCGTCATCCAGGTGCTTGGGAACTTTTTTCCCGACTTTATTCTCAACGGGCTCAGTGCTCTCCTGTCAAGATCAGACAGCTCTTACCACTGCAGTAATCCTCCTAGGCAAAGCCCGTGGTGGCCCGGGGCGCGCACGCGGCCAGCGCCTACCTGCCCGTCCCCGCTCTGCCTCTCGCCGGTCACAGCGCCTTTGGAGTCGTGTTTCTCATCCCCTTTCTCTGCTTTTGCTGCAGATTCGCAGGAATCGTTGCTATCCTGCTTCAATTCCACTTTGGCGCTTTCTTCCTCACTGTAGTCCTCCTCCTCCGCCTGAAAGAGCCCCAGTCACTCAGACACGGACTCAGGTCCCCCAGGAAATTCCCAGAGAGGTCCCCAGCTCTGGAGTCAGGTCCCTGCTCCAGTTGCTAGAGAACCAGCTCCCTTTTAGCAGGGGATTAACTCTCGAGGTCCTTCCTATCCCTGTATTTTTATGGAGAAAGTGAAGAACAAGGAACGTCTCTCCCCACTGATCCCCAGTGATATTAGATCAAACGACTGTGATTCCCAGGGAGCTGGAACCGGCTCCCCTGCAAAGCGAGGAGAATCTGGCAGAAATGGAAGTGTTTGCACTGGACCGGGAGACAAGTGGACGAGGGACACGGTCTCTACCACCAGGCCCTCGGGAGGGCCCTTTTTTCCCACACTAAGGCCTGCATCCAGGCCCGGCTGCGCCTCTGCGTTCCCTGGAGTTCCACGGTGACTCACGGAGCGCGGCGCCCGCACGAGCCCGACCTCGTTTCACCCGCACGAGCCCGCGAGCCTCGCTCGGAGCCGCCACTATAAATAGCTGCCCAGGGCTGGGAGAGACGCTGCTCTGCTCTGCCCTCCACGTATTTTCACACCAACTTCTCTTGTTTACGGCAGGGAAGCCCACGCGGGGCAGGATTTTTAGGTATGGGACCCGCAGCCCTCGCTCCGTGTTTGCTCGAGCTAATTAAAACACAGCCAGCATCTCCCTGCCCATTCCGCATCCTTCTTAAGGCGTGGAAAGCCCTGCTCCCAGTGCACCCGATCTAGGAGTCTGGGATTTGTTTTCCTTGCAGTTTGGGCCCGAATCCTCCCCGCCAGCAGCACAGGGAGCTTCCAGCTAGGGATGGACTCAGCAACAGCCGCACGGAGCCGCGTGCGGCACCCGGGAAAGCTGCCCAACAGGAGGGACCAGGTTGGGAAAGGATTTTCCTGCCGGCCTCGAGGACTCCCGCAGCAGAGGCCGTGCACAGAGGGTGCCAAGTACACGAGCTGCTCCCTTGAGACAAAGGCAATTGCTATGGACGGGTCGAAAATGAGGGCACAAACTGGGTTTTGTGCTAAAATTAGGCAAGACGCGGCCGCTCTGCGGAACACCGGCACAGAGGCTCCTCTTACCTCCGAGTCCTCGGCGCTTTCGTAATCGGAGAGAACGGCTGCGGAGAGAAAGAGGAGGTTGGCACGGAGGCAGGAGCAGAACGGCGCTTCCCCTGGGAGCAGATCCTCTCCAGGCACAACATGGAAATGGCAAATGCCAAGGGGAAGTGAGGGCACCATGGAGCATCCCTCACAGTCACCACGACTGATTCACAGAGCGGGAAAAGGTGGATTTGGGCAGTACTGTCCCCGCGCTCCACGTTTGTCTACTGCTAGGAGGTACCATGTGGGATAACAGGGGCAAAACGCAGGAACAAGGTGTTTTTCACACACTTTTGGGCGGGCGCTCGCGGTGCCAGGGAGCAGCGTTACTCACCGTCTCCTTCGATGCCATCCTCACTTTCCTAGGGAGAAAAAGGAGAGAAAACTCATTAGGATTCTCGCGGCATCCTACGTCCCCCAGGCAGTTACAGCGACGGCTGGCCCTGGTCTGACCACATCCATCTTGGAAGTTCAGTTTCCAAGGAGAAGGAAACAAATTCCCAACCCAACGCATTTTTCTTTAGGGTCTTTTAGGTCTCATTGCAGAGGGAGCTCCAGAGGGAATGGGCACCAAAGGGCAGAGCATGAACTGCGTGAGCTGCAGGGGGCTTTGGAGGGACAGGAGCCTTGATGGACACAAACTGCATTCCCTGGATAATGCAGCTCCATTGGGAAGCATGAGGGATCACCCGGAGCGGGAGCCGGGGCAGAGCTAACAGAGGCCGAGCAGCGATGTCTGCTCCAGCCTTGCAGCAGCCGAGAGGGAACGCGGGAAGACGGCAGCCACCGGGACCGCGGAGAACGCGGGGTGCGACCGTCCCACGGAGCAACCGGCGATCCCCATCCGGGATCGGGAATTACGGCAGCCAGCACACACGGAACGAGCGCCGGAGCCACCGTGGCTAAGGAACCGTGCGGCAGCGCCGGGAAGAGCCTGGGGGCACCGGCACTGAAACCACGGGCACCGAAACCTCAACCGCGAGGCCGCACCGAGGGCACCGCGACGCCCCGGAGAAGCTTTAGCGGCCCCATGTAGAGACTCGGAGACGCCTTTGCAAGGGGCAGGGGTGGCCCAAGGGGACAGGAAGCTCCAGCACCGCCTGGGCCCCCCAGGAAAGGGGAGACCGACCCCCACCCCCGTGCAGGACCCCCTGAGGAGCGGAATGGGGAGGGGGCTCCCGGGGAGCTGCGGAGCCCCCCCAGCCCCATAACCCCCATAACCACCCCCCGTTCCCTGCACAAAGCTGGGGGATCACAGAGTCCCCCAGCCCCATAACACCCCCCTTCCCTGCACTGTGCTGGGGGGTCATGGAGCCCCCCAGCCCCATAACCCCCATAACCACCCTCCCATTTCCCTGCACCGCGCTGGGGGGTCACGGAGCCCCCCAGCCCCATAACCCCCATAAGTACCCCCCCGTTCTCTGCACAACGCTGGGGGAGCACAGAGTCCCCCAGCCCCATAACCGCCCCCTTCCCTGCACTGTGCTGGGGGGTCATGGAGCCCCCCAGCCCCATAACCCCCATAACCACCCCCCCATTTCCCTGCACAACACTGGTGGGTCACGGAGCCCCCCAGCCCCATAACCCACCGCCCCCTTCCCTGCACAGCACTGTGGGGGTCACGGAGCCCCCCCAGCCCCACAACCACCCCCCGCCCCGCGGTCACTCACACACTCGGACTCGGGCGCGCTCTTGGCCGCCGCCGCCGCGGCGCTCTCGGCCGCGCGGCCCCGCGGCCCGGCGCTCAGGGCCCCGGCGGCGCCGCGCGGCGGGCGCTGCGGGGCGCGCGGCGAGGCCGAGCGCGAGCCCGAGCGCGACGCGGAGCCGGAGCGGGAGCCGGAGCGGGAGCGGGACGGGGAGGCCGCGGCGCTCCCGGAGGCGGCCGAGTCCGAGTCGTCCTCGCTGTCCTGCGAGGCGCGCTGCCGCCGCCGGTCCGCCATCTTGCGCCGCCGCGGGGCACCACGGGACGGACTACACCTCCCAGCAGCCCCCGCGCCGCCCCCTCCCTCCCTCCAGCGCCATCTCCTCCCGGCAGGGGGCAGGCGCGCGCCGCGCGCTGACGTCACGGCGCGCGGGTGACGTCACGGCGCCCGCTGACGTCACGGCGGCGCGAGGCAGAGGACAGCGCGCCGCCATCGTTTTACTCCTTTATTGTAAAAAATAACAATAATTAAAAATAGCAATAACAGTACAAAGAGGGCCCTGGTGGAAGGGCGAGGGGGGAAAACGCTGCCCCAAAAGCACCGCAAACGCCCCCAAAAACACTCCGCAAGCCCCGGCTCAACAACTGGCACCAGAGCCTTTATTTACAACCAACTTTTTTTTTTTCAATGTTTTTGCTTGTTTTTTAATAAGATATTTACAAGACAACCCATTTTACACATTAGAAATGGTATAAAAGTATGGGGTACAACGGACAACGGGGGGCGCAAAACAAGGCGGGAAGGGGCACAGACGTGTCGCTTTCGGTAACTTCTGTGGGGGGTTTATGGTTTTTAACGGGTTTCCTCACGCTGTCCCCCCCGTCCCCGTTTCACAGTGTTGCCCCGGGAGCCGGCGGGTCTCGCTCCGGGGGTCCCGGCTCCTCAAGGCCGGGGGGGCCGCGGGACACGTGTGATCCCGTAGGAAGCGGACACCCAAAGAGGGCCCTGGCAAAACAAGAGGGGGGCACAAGAGGGGCAGGGAGGGGCGCCCCAGCCCCACAATGCTTAAATTAGTGGAAAAAAAAAATAAAAGAACCAAAATTGTGCGTATAGAATTTCTATTTCACAAAAAAAAGTCTTTTTTTCTATTTCTTTCTCAACTCTCCAGCCCACTGACCCCACTCACACTGGGCCAGGGGGAAGAAAAATTAAGGGACAAACAGAAGAAAAGGGCCGGAACGGGGGTGGTGGGTCCGGACCCCCAGGCGCCTGCCTGGGAAGGGGAGGGCGCCGGGGGCTGCGTGGAGCCGCGGGAGCTCCCGGCCCCGCTGCTCCGAACGGAGCTGGAGCAGCTGCCGCTGCGGGAAGAGGAACGACAACAGGAGGAGAAACCGGCCAGCTCGAAGCAGGACCAGGCGGCGGGGGGAAAAACGTCGAAAAAACCCAAGAGAACAAAACCGGGGACACGGGGGGAGCGAGAGCCTCCGGCGAGGGGAGCGCGGAGGGCCGGGAGCCCGCGGGCGCGCGCGGAGCGGCCGCCGGCTCCCGCCGCGCCGTTATTTGCGGCACGTCCGGTGCGGCGTCTGCTTCTTCTGCATCTCCAGGCGGCAGCGGCTCCGCTCGTCCAGCCAGGGCAGCTCGAAATTCCTGCGGGAAGAGCCGGCGCTCGGAGACAGCCCCTGAGCCCAGGCAGCCCCTGCACTCCAGGGTTTATAATTTGCAAAAGGGGGAAAGAAAAAGCCCTAAACGCCGGGGTTTTGGGCAGAGGGTACTCACTGCGGCGTTAGCTTTGGCAGCGGGCGGCCGAAGGCGACGACGGGCAGGTAGGGGGTGATGAGCAAGCTCTCCACTGCGGGGGGGGACACAGCAACGTTATGTGGCCCCTGCCTCGCCCTGCTGTCCCCCATGTCCCCCCCGCAGGCCAACTCACCGTCATCTGGCTCAGGGAAAAATGAGGTAACTTCGGGCTCCGACTCCTGGATCCCTTTGCGCCTGTACATGCGGAGCTGCAGCCGCTGCAGCATCCGTTGTTCCCTGATCCGCTGGATGTCCCACCTGGAAAAGGGGAAGGCGGTGGCAGCAAGGAGCCGCGGTGGGACACGCTGCAAGCGGAGGGGACGGGCCAGCCCTGCCGCGGGCTCCTGCTCTCCTCTCCCAAAGTCTCTGCCCACATCGTGGCCAAATCTCATCCCGCTCCGTGACCGGGGCACCCGCGCCGCCCTTTGCTTTCCTACCTTTTCCTCCTCTTCTCGTCCAGCTCCAGCTTTGCGTGGCGTTTGGAAAACACACTGTCGTCTAGATTCTGCAGGGAGGGGAACGGAGCTGAGTGCTCAATCCACAGCCCCCGCTGTGCGCCCACCTCTCCCCATCCAGCCCTGGGGATGAACCAGGAGAGGACGAGGGATCCCCAGGGGCTCCGGAGCGGCCACCTACCTCCAAGAGCTCGGAGGGGTTGGGGTCCAGCAGGGGCTCCACGACATGGTCCCTCCACGACGGAACTGCGGGGGGAGAGGGCGGCGTTAACCGGCACCCGCAGCCCCCCCCGGTGCCACCGTGACCCCCTGCCGCCCCACGGGGCGCCGGGGGCTGCGAGTTTGGGACACGGCGCTCGCTGAGACGGTGCGAGGCCGAGCCCCGACGCTGGCGATGCCCCTGCCAGCTCCACGGCAAGGCCGCTTTGCCTGCGGGATTTAGCCGCCCGCAAACGTATTCCCAAGGACACAGCCCACGGGAGAGGCGCGGGATGCTGTGGGGCCGGCACAGACCCCAGTGCCACACGGAGAGGCAGCCAGAGAGCCACAGGAATAAAACTCGGAGGAAACTGCTGCCGCTGTTATCCTGTGTCCGCGGGAGGAGGCTGCCGGCCCCGCTCGCCGCTGCCCCGTCCTTACTTGCCACAGTCTCCTCCTTCTTTGGGGAGGGCTCCCGCAGCGGCAGCGGCGACGGCGGAGGCTGATGCCAGCGGCACAAGTACATTTCCGTGGTCGAAAGGTAGGGCAGGTCCTCTATCTCGCTGAAGAAGCCCTTCTCCTTGGGGTGGGCGCCGGCGCCTTTGAGCGGGGCCGCGGGCCGCAGCGGCGTGTCCACGAGCGAGCGGTTTTTCTCCGGAGTCTCTTGGCTCCGCAGTTCTCGTTTGCAAACAGTTTCGGACAAGGAGCCGCTCGACTCCTCTTTGCCTGGAGAGTGCTTGAGGCTCTTGCTCTTCACTTTGGAGAATTCGGACACCAGCTTCTTCACGGGCGTCTTCCTCTCGGCGCTCCCGAACGGCGGCTTCCTGCGGGCCAAGGCAGCGGTGAGCAGGGGGAATGCCGTGGGAAAACCACGGGAATGCCACGGGAATGCCCCCGTACCTCTTATGGCCCTTGCCATTGCGGCCGTAGGGGAAGTGCTTGGGCGGCAGCGTCTGCGAGGGCTCCAGCAGCTCGCGCGGACACTCCAGCGGCAGCTTCTCGCACGCCTCCGCCTCGGCCTTCTCGTCCACCTCGAAGCCCTGGAAGATCCGGTGCTTCTCCCGCTCGGTGTCTTTCTTCACCAGCTGCACGCGCCTTTCCATGCGCTCGATGCGCGCCAGGAGCTGGAACACAGAGCGGCGGCGCGTCTGCCGGGCCAGCCCCGCACGCGGCCCGCGGGTGCCGGAGCCTTCCCGGCTTTCCAACCCATCCCTGCGCTGGCCTGGCCACGTCCTGGCACTGCTTGGGGGGCAGCTGGGAGCCCCTAGGAGGCTCCCGGCGGCTTGGGGGGCACCGGGGGCCAGCTCCTATGTGAGCTATAGGGAGGCCGGGCAACGCGGACAGGGAGCCAAGCGGCACAAGGTGGCCCCAGGTTTCACCCTCGGGGCTGCAAAGCCTGTGCACAACGTCCAGCAATTCGGGAGCCTCCCGAGTTGGGCTGCGCGTCCCCAAGCGCAGGGACAGGGGACGCTGCGCGGCAGGAGGCGCATCCCGCCCGGCTGCACGCGGGATCCGCAGTGCCGCGGAGCCGGGACCGCCTCCGGGTGACACCTGCCTGCCAGCGCCGCGTCCGCCCCGCTCCATTTCCTGGGCTTTGGTGCCGGGAGGAGCCGGGCGGCCGCGGATCCCTCCATGTTGGAGGCTTTGCTGCAGTTCGGACCCACACACGACGGGACTCCCTGGGACGGCCCCGGGGCCCTTGTTTTGGGGCGGCCGCCGCGCGGTGACGGAAGCGGCGGGAGGGCCCTGCAGCTCTGCGGCCGCCGCACGCACCACGTGGGGCAGCCCTCGCCCTCCGCGCAGGGGCCGCCCGTGGGGCAGCCCCCCGGCCCCACTGCTGTGTCCCGCAGTGGGGCAGCCCCCAGGAGCCGCAGTGGGGCAGAGCCCACAGCCCGGCGTGGGGGGCAGCCTGGGCTCCACGGCCTGCAATGGGGCAGCCCACACCGGCCTCACACCCTGCACTGGGGCAGCCCCACAGCGGGTCACCCCAAAGTGTGCCCCCCCCCCCCCCAACACACAAACGCGCGGCCCCTTTAAGCGCGCCCCGCGTGCGACGCGGCCCCTTTAAGGCGCCCCCCCCCCCCGCGCTGCCATGGCGACCGGCCCGTTAACCCCCCGCGCGCCGCCGCCCCGCCCCGCGCGGCCCTTTGTGCCCCCGCCGTTACCCCGCCCCCCCCGGGGCTCCCGGGCGCCCCCCCCCCCCCCTCCGCGCTGCCGCCTTTGTCTGTGCGGGGGGGCCGGGGGGCAAGAAACCCCCCCCTGGGGGCGGGGGGCGACACCCCCCGGGGGTATTAACTCCTGGGGGGGCATTAACGCCCTCGGGGTGTCCTGGGGGGCATTAATGACACGGGGAGGGTTAATGTTAACATTAATGCCCCCCCCCCAATGCTACCCCTAAGGCATTACCACATGGCGGGGGGGGGGGGGTGTTATGCCTGGGAGGCCCTTTAAGGGGGGGCATTAACCCCTTAGGGGTGACTGGGGGGGGGGGCATTAATGCCTATAGGGGATTATTAACCCCTTAAGGGCCCCACCAGGCCTCGGACACCCCCCCCCCAAGGTGCCCTTTAAGGGAGGAATTAAGGACATTGAGGGGGGGCATTAACTCCTTTGGGCCACCCTGGGGGGGCCACTAACGCCTGGGGGAGGGCAACTGAGGAGGGCTGTAATGCCTTGGGGGGGGGGTTAACCCCTTAAAGGCCCCTCCAGCACCCCTAATAGGGGGGTAGTAACGCCTGGGGGGGCATTAACCCCTTAGGGGCACCCTGTGGGCACCAATACCCAGGGGTGCCTTGGGGGGGGGGGTAACAACCACACTGGGGGGGTCCTTAAAACCCGCGGGGGGGGGGGGGGGCAATAAGTAGGGCCCTTAACGCTTGGGGGGGGGGGTTAACCCCTTCAGTGCTTTAAGGGCCGCATTGAACACGGGGGGGGGGGGGGGGCAACACACTTACCTTGCCGGGGGGGGGGGCAAAAAGTAGAGGGGGGGACACGAAGTGTGGGGGACACAAAATGAGGGGGGGGACACAAAGTATGGGGGGACACACAAAGTATGAGGGGGGCACATACCCTCCCACGGGGGGGGTATTAACCCCTTGCTGCCCGCCCCCCCCCCGCCCCCGTTACCCCCCCCGCCCCGTACCGTGTCGCGCTCGGCCTTGAGCTCCTCGATCTCCTTCTCCTTGGCCTGCAGCTGCTGCTGCTGCTGCTCGATGAGGTCGAGCTGCAGCAGCAGGATCTGGCGCAGGCAGGCGGCCTGCCCGGGCGAGCCGCCGCCGGCGCCCATGTTGCCGCGCCGCGCCGCGCTCCGCCGCTTGGCCTCGCCGCCGCCGCTTCCCGCCGCCCCGCCGCCGCCGCCGCTTCCCGCCGCGGCCCGGCCGCTCGCATCGCCCGGCGCCTCTTTGCTGCCGGCCCAGCCCGTGCGTGCCCCCAGCGGCGGCGCCTCCTTGGCCTGCCGGCCCGGCGGCGGCGGCGGCGGCGCGGCGCCCTCCTCCCCCCGCGCCTCAGGCCGCTCCGCCGCCGCCGCCCTGCCCGCGCCCGCCGTGGCCGCCGTTGCCGCCGCGGCCGCCTTGAAGGCGGTGGAGCGCATGGTCATGGCGCGGCCCGGCCCCGCGGCGGCCCCGCGCCGCCGCCGCCGCCGCCGCTGCCGCCCGGCGCCATGGGCGGGCGGCCGCCGGCAGCTGCTGCGGGTGGCGGCGGCGGCGGCGGCGCGCGGCCCCCCCCCGGGACGGGGGCTTCCCCGCCGGGGGAGGGGCTCCTACCCCCCCCCTCCTTCTCCTCTTCACCGGGAACCCCCCCCCTTCTTGTCGCCCTCACGGGACCGGGAAAGGAGGGAGGGGGAAGGGGGACACTGCGGGGGGAGCGACGGCAGCGTCGCCCCCCCTTCCCGGCCCGGTTACCTTTAAACCGGGCCGAACGCAGCGCGCATGCGCGGCCGCTACCGGCGGGGGGGGGCGCGGGGAGGGGGCGCAGGGCGGGGGGGGCAGTTTGGGAAGGGGGGAGTTGGGGGGGGGATGGGCTGCGGCGGAGGCAGTTTGGGGAGGGGGCAGCAAGGGGGGGCACCACTGGGGGGCATCTGGGGGCTCCATGGGGCATTTGGGGACTGTGCGGGGCAACAGAGGGGCGGTTTAGGGAGGGGGGAGCCGGGGGGGGGGACGATCCCCATTGGGGGGGGCAGGGGAATGGGGGGCAGTGAGGACCCCCCCCAAACACACACGGTGGGGGGGGGGGCACACTAGCAGCACATGTGTGACGAGAGGACCAGGCCTCAGCCCCGCTGCAGCAGCAGCAGCGCAGGGCGGCGGGGCCGGCACGGCGCCGCCTCCCGTCCCGGCAGCCCCCGCGGCGCCGCAGCCGGAGCGCGGACATCCCGTCCGTCCCGTCCGTCCGTCCGTCTGTCCCGCCGGGACACTGGACGTCCCCCTTGCGCGTGGGGCTGCGGTTGCCGCACGCGCCTGTGCACACGCGGCCCTGCAGCCCTGCCCAGCACACGCGTGCACGCATGTATGTGCACACGCACACGTGTGCATTCGCGCACGCGCGCCTGTGTGCACGCTGCTGCAGGGCTGTAGCTCCCAGCATGCACACACGTGTGCACACACAATGTGCATAGTCACACACGTGTGCACACACACACATGCGCATAGTCACACACGTGTGCACACACACACGTGTGCATGCACTCGCACGTGCACACAAGCGAACGTGTGCACAGGTACACGTGTGCACACACGTGTGCGCACACTCGCACACGCGTTTCCCCCCACGCCCTGCTGAGCAAACAGCGCGGCTGCCAACAGGGCAGTGGCACAGGGGACACGCGGGTCCCGCACGGGGACATGGGACACGGTGTGGGACACGGTGTGGCACACAGTGCAGGACACGGTGTGGGACATGGTGTGGGGCACAGCACAGGGACATGCAGGGGATCCTGCAGGAGAGACACAAGGATGGCACAGGACACGCTGCAGGGGACGTATAGGGGATGGCACAGGACACGCTGCAGGGGACATATAGGGAATGCTACAGGATACGCACAGGGAACGTGTGGGACAGTGCAGTGCATGGCACAGTGCAGGGGACATGGAGGGATCATGTAGGGAATGTCAGGGGACATGCTGTGCAGGGGACATGCAAGGCACAATGCAGCGGGCATACAGGGAGGGCACAGGACACGGTGCAGGGGACAGACAGCAGCTGGAGCAGGACACTGTGCAGGGACGTGCAGGGATGGCACGGGACATGGTGCAGGGGGGACGCAGCGGCTGGCTCGGTGCAGGACACGGGGACATTCCTCTCTGCAGAGCTCTGCAGAGCCAGGAGGGGGAGGACACCGCGGCGGGGGAGGGTGTCCTGGCCAGCCCCATCGCCACCCACGTCACCACCTCCCCTGCACAGGACCCCCCTGCAGCCACACGGTGTCCCCACACCGGCAGCGATGGCAGCGGGTGCTGCAGTGCCGCCGCATTGCACCGGGCCTGCCAGGGCCCCCGCGCTCGGCACGTCCCCACGGGGAGGGGACACACCGCGCCAGGGCTGTCCCCAAAGCCGCGATCTGCGTGCCCGTGCCGTGCCATGCAGCGCCGTGCCCTGCTGCACCGTGCCGTGCTGCACCGTGCCGTGCCATGCTGCACCGTGCCGTGCTGCACCGTGCCAGGCTGCACCGTGCCGTGCCAGGCTGCACCGTGCCATGCTGCACCGTGCCGTGCCAGGCTGCACCGTGCCGTGCGGCGCCGGCTCCGCGGCCGCGCTCCTGCAGGCCCACGTGCCGGCCCCGCGCCTGGCCCGCACATGGCTCTGCAGCACGGCCGCCGTGCAGGGAACGCGCTGGCGCTAAAAATGGAGCAGGGCTCACATGCCGCTGCCACGTGACGCCCGCGCCGCAGCGGCCGCCGCGCCGGGAGCGCCTGCAGCAGCCGCAAGCGGCCACGGCAGCAGCAGCAGCAGCAGGAGGAGGAGGAGGAAGGGGGGACACGGCTCACATGGGCTGGCACAGCCGCCGGGATGGCCTTCGGGAAGCGGCACCGTGCGGCCTCCCTCCCGGGGCTGCAGGGGCTGGGGGGTGGCGAGGCTGAAGGCTCCCCCACGCTCTTCCTCTGGCTGCGGGAGCGCAGGACTGGGGCGGCTGCTGCAAACAGAGGTGGATGCGCAAATCAGGACGCGGGGTGTGACGGGGACACGGGTGGGATGTGCCCGGATCTGCACCGTTGTGCCACCCGCCTAGGGCTGCAGCACCCCGACCGCAGGGTGTCCCTCCACCCCTGCACCCCAGGATGTCACTGAACCCCTGGATCCTGCACCCCAGGGTGTCCCTGCCCCCTTGTGCCCCAAGGTGTCACTGGATCCTGCACCCCAGGGTGTCCCTGCACCCCAGAATGTCACTGAACCCCTGGATCCTGCACCCCAGGGTGTCCCTGCCCCCTTGTACCCCAAGGTGTCACTGGATCCTGCACCCCAGGGTGTCCTTGTACCCCTGCACCCCTGGATCCTGCACCCCAGGCTGTCCCTGCACCTCTGCACCCCTGGATCCTGCACACCAGGGTGTCCCTGCCCCCTTGTACCCCAAGGTGTCACTGGATCCTGCACCCCAGGGTGTCCTTGTACCCCTGCACCCCTGGATCCTGAACCGCCGGGTGTCCCTGCACCCCTGTACCCCAGCGTGTCACTGAAACCCTGGATCCTGCACCCCAGGTGTCTCTGCACCCCTGGGTGCTGCCCCTGGCCCTGTCCCCCGCAGTGTCCTTGCAGCGGACACCCCCGCCCCCCCGCAGCTTGTTTACCTGCTGTTTTCCCTTTCTGCAGGGAAGGGAAAGGGCGAGTCCTGGCAGCGGCGCCGCTGACCCGGCCAAGAGCCCGTGGGCCAAGCCAAGGCCGCTGCCCTGGCCACGCACAGCCTCAGGGGCCTGGGTGCATCCAGGGAAACCGAGGCACGGGGGATGCAACCCCCTTGGCACAGGGAACAACCGGGACAGACACCCAGCCCCAGCACCCAGGGGAGCCAGGCTGGAGCAGGGGGTGCAGGTAGCCCAGCACGGGGGTCTCTGTGGGGCAGGGGGCTGCAGCGGGTGGGCACAACCCGGCATCGTGGGGTCAGTCCAGGGCCACGTGCGGCCACCGCTGGTCCTGGCGAGACTCACCTGGCACCTGAGGACGGCGGCACGTGACAGCCCCGGCCGGGTGCAAACACCCACTCCGCGCTATGGACGAGCTGGGAGATGGTAAACAAGGAGGAGGGAACGTGGCCAAACACCTGCCCAGCCCATGGGACCTGCAGCAAGGTCCCGCCGGGGCTGCAGCAAGGGTGACCGGGGGCACTGGGACACCCTGTGTCCCCTGGCTTTGGAGGGTCCCTCAGCACGAGGTGCTTCCCGTGGCACCAGGGTCTCATCCCTGCAAGCCCCACTCCCCTCCTGTGTATTCCTGAGCCTGAGCAGCATCCCTGTGTCCGCAAGCACTCCCGCATTCCTGCACCCGTGGGCATCCCCGCACCCGTGGGTGTCCCTGCACCTGCGGCCGCGCACCACGCGCCACAGCGGCGTGTGCAGGGCTGTTTCCTGAATTAACAGGAGCAGCTGAGTCACGGATAATTGCCGGGCCTGGGAACGTGTTGCAGAGGAACGCGGCTCCGAGCAGGGTGGGAGCGCCCAGGTGCGCGGGTTGGAGATTGGTGAGGCCAAGGGCACTGATGGCAGCAGGATGCCAGGGTGGATGATGCTGCCAGAGCCCCTGGTCCTGCACATCCACTGGGAGCAGCTGGGGAATCCTGCTGTCCCCGTGTGCCGCTGCCTTGGGGCACCCTGGTGTTCCCACCGTGTCCCCAGCAGCGTAGCCCTGCTGTCCCTCCCAGTGCAGAGGTGTCACAGCAGGCTGTGCGCATGGATGTCCCCGGTGCAGCAGCTCCTGCAGTGCTGGTGGCAGGTGCGGGTGTCCCCAGGAGCCCAGCACTCCTCGTGCCACATCACATCATGCCAAGTGCCCCCGGGGTTGGGCACTGGGCTGGGACATCCCTGGAGCTGCCCAGTGCCCTCCCAGTGCCAGGGAATGCCCCCCATCTCCCCCCGCCACCCATGCAAAGCCCTCCTTGGTACTGGGGACACCCCGGGGGTGCAGTGGTGTCCCTGGTCTTGGTCACGGTGCAACACCCGTGCACCCCCGGTACCGGGCACGGTGCAGCACCAGCGCACCCCTGGACCCGTGCAAAGCCCTTCCAGGTACTCCTGGTGTTGGGCACGGTGCAGCCCCGGTACCGGACACGATGCAGCGCCCGCGTCTTCCCCCGCACCCGTGCAAAGCCCTCCCGTGCACCCCCGGTACCGGGCACGGTGCAGCACCAGCGCACCCTTGGACCCGTGTAAAGCCCTTCCAGGTACTCCTGGTGTTCGGCACGGTGCAGCCCCGGTACCGGGCACGATGCAGCGCCCGCGTCTTTCCCCGCACCCGTGCAAAGCCCTCCCGTGCACCCCCGGTACCGGGCACGGTGCAGCACCAGCGCACCCCCGGACCCGCGCAAAGCCCTTCCAGGTACTCCTGGTGTTGGGCACGGTGCAGCCCCGCTACCGGGCACGGTGCAGCGCCCGCGTCTTCCCCCGCACCCGTGCAAAACCCTCCCGTGCACCCCCGGCGGCGGGCGCGGGGCCGCGGCGGGGCTGCCGGTGCCGGGCCGGGCGCCGGGGCCGCCGGCGGAAAGTGTGTCACTGGGGCACGAGGCTCTCCCCGGGAATCACATGGGGGAGGCGGCGGCGCCGCGTGCGGCCCAGTGCGCAGCCGCGGCCGGTGGCGGGCGGGCGGCGGGGCGGGCGGCGGGCGCACAACAGCCCTGCCGGGCGGCGGCGCGGCACGGAGCGGCTCTCGCCTCGCACCGTTCACTTCGCGCTTTGCTCGTCCATTTTTTTTCCTTTTTTTTTTTTTTTTTTTTGGCACATCCCGGATTTTGCACGGATCGGGATTTTCTTTTTTCCTCCTTTTTTTTTTCTTTTTAAATTTTGTTATTATTTTTATTGTTTTTTTTTTGCACGGGCCGGTTGAGCGCGGCGCGGCTCGGCGCGGTGCCCGGTGCGCGGAGCCGCCCCTGCCCGCTGCCAGCGCCGCGATGGCCGCCGCTGACACCGGCAGCACAGGTCAGTGCCCCGCCGCCACCCCCGCCCCGCCGAGCGGGCCCGCGCCCCCCCGGGAGAGTCCCCGCTCCGGGACCCGCCGCCGCGGGCTGCGCGCCGGGGACCGAGGGGGTGGCGGGGTCCGGACGGCGGAGCGGGGAGGGAGGCTCCCCGGGCACGGAGCTCGTCCGCACCGGGACCGGGCGGTGCTGCACTGCGGGGTAAGGGGCCGCGCAGCGGGACCGGGTCGGGGTTGGGGCGGGGGGAGCAGCCCGGACACGGTGCAGTCCCGGACACCGGGGCGGGCGGGGTGGCGCAGGGAGCCGGGACATGGTGAACGGCGGCACCGGGGAGTCCCGGACACCGCGACAGGGAGGGGAATGCACCGGGAGTGCCGGGGATCGGGACAGGGCGGTGAGCCCAGGCACGGCGCGAGGGGGGAAGGAGCATACACGGGGAACCGGGGAGTCTCCGTCACCGGGAGCGAGCCCGGGCACCCGGGCAAGGGGGAAGCACCGGGCACCGGGGAAGGGGGCAGAGACAAGGTTGTTGCACCGGGACACCGGGGTGATCCGGAGCACCGGGGCAAGGGGGTTGCTCTGGGATACCGGGATAGGGGGGATGCACCGGGATTGCACCGAGACGCCGGGGACTCCCGCGCACCGGGGCGGGCGGGGGGGGGGAGCGGTGGGAACTGGGGGAAGGGTCTGCGCGCGGGGCGCACCGGGAGCGCGCGGGGGGAGGGGGGTGTCACGCGCACCGGGTCCCGGCGGGGGGGGTGACACCGGGGGCGCCCCGGGGCCGCTGCGGGGCCCCCCCCTTCCGTCACGTGGCCCCTCCCCGGCGTTGCCACGTGCGGAGTTTGTTTTCCCCGCAGCCCCGCCCCGCCCCCGCCCATTGGTCGCCGGCCCCTCATTACATCATCGCTTCTCCCCCGCTTCCTCCAATCCCCTCCCTTCCCAGCGCGACGTCACACCCGGAAGCGGGGACGCCGCGGTCGAGTCGCCCTTTTAAAGAGCGGCAAAGGGCGGGGCTTGTGACGTCAGGGCAGGGGGAACTGCCCCTCCCCCGGGGTTCGGGGGGGCGGGGGCGGGACCGCGCGGGGCGACGGCCAATGGGGCGGCGGGGGCGGGGCAAAGCGTGCGGGGCGGGCCCGGGGGCGGCCACGTGCGGGCCGAGCACGTGGCGCGGCGGCGTGAGGCCGCGGCGGGGGAGGGGGGGGCTCCGGGCCGGGCCCGCCGCCAAGCGCGCACCGGGGCCGGCGCTTCAGCGAGCCCCGGGTCCCGGAGCGGCGGCGGCCGGGAGCACCTCCCCCGCCTCCCTGCCGGTGTCCTGGGGATCCCCCCGCGATCCCGGTGAAATTGGGTCGGGGGGTCCCTCTGGTCTCGGTGTCTTGGGGGTTCCCGGGATTCCGGTGAAATGGAGCGTGGGGATTCCTCCCACGCATGCACTTCGGTCCCGGTGCTTTGGGGAGTCCTTGGATCCCGGTGCAATGGGAGGTCTCACCCCCCCCCCCCCCCCCGGGGTTTTGGGGATCCTTCGTTGTCCCGGTGAAATGGGCTCAGAGTGGGGGGCCCAGTTCCCCCCACCATGGTCCCGGTATTTTGTGGATGGTCCCCCCCGTGGTGTTTCAGGGGTCCCCCACGATCCCGGTGCAATGGGGGTTTCACCCCCCGGTGTTTTGGGGATCCTCCGTTGTCCCGGTGAAATGGGCTCAGAGATTCCTCCACCCCGGTCCCGGTGCTCGGGGTCCCGAGGGCAGTGGGGGGTGATGGTGCTTTTGGGTCCTCGATCCCCTTTGGGTTCCGTTGCCTTGAATCTGCCCCCCACCCCACCCCGGTGCTGCTGCCTCCCCCAAGAAACGGGGTTCCAGGGGTCCGGGTGGGCTGAGGACCCCGAGAACCGTCGTTCCCCCCGCGCTGCTCGAGGCTCTGCAGCCTCCGGGTGCGTGGGCGGCCCGCGGGCTGCACGGGGCGCCGCTGTCCCCGTTCGGTGACCTGGGGCGGGGAGAGCTCCGCGGCGGCCCCGTGGGGCGGCCCGCACATGGCCCGGCCCGGCGCCCGCCCGCGCCAGCGCCGCCCGCACGTGGCCGCGTCCCGAGAGCCGCGCCGGGAGCCCGGGATTATGGGGGAGGGATCAGGGGCAGGTCCGGGGGCCGTCCCGACCGCGCCGGCGCCTCCGCCCCGCGTTCCTGCCCGCGGCGTTTCCGGGGCGCCCGCGACTCCGCGTCCCACGCGGGGCCGGCCCCGGGTCGTGCCCGCGGTTCCCGCCCCCACGCGGCTCCCCGTCCCACGCGGGATGCGGGCTGAGACCGGGCACCGCTCGCCACGCGTGTGACCCTCCCTCCCGGTGCTGTGCCCGCAGGCGGCGTGATCAGCTACGTGGGCTCGAGCGGCACCTCGCCGAGCCGCACGAGCCCCGTGTCGCTCTGCGGCGACGGCTCCAACGGCGCCTGCCAGCCCTTCCCCACGTACTTCCCGCCGTCGCCCACCGGCTCCCTGCAGGATGCCCGTGGCTATGGCGGCGCCTCGCTGACCTCCCGCGATGACAGCTCCCCTTCCTCCTCTTCCTCCTCCTCCTCCTCCTCCTCGGCCTCCTCGTTTGGCTCCACGGGAGGCTTCCCAGCTGCGTTGCCAGCGGACGAGCGGCGCCGTGGCTCCCCAAGCAAGGCTGGCGGCTCCATCACCAGTGAGCAGGACGGGACGGGCTGGGACAGGCCGGGACGGGTCGGAATGATCCCCCGGCCCCCTCACGCCGTGTCCCCGCAGAGCTCAACGGCATGGTGCTGCTCTGCAAGGTGTGCGGCGACGTCGCCTCCGGCTTCCACTATGGGGTCCACGCCTGCGAGGGCTGCAAGGTACCAAGTTTTCTGGGGACACAGATGGGCGTGGGGGGTCCCGATGCCCCTAAGTCCCCCCCTGACCCGCTGCCGCCCCGCAGGGCTTCTTCCGCCGCAGCATCCAGCAGAACATCCAGTACAAGAAGTGCCTCAAGAACGAGAACTGCTCCATCGTGCGCATCAACCGCAACCGCTGCCAGCAGTGCCGCTTCAAGAAGTGCCTGCTGGTCGGCATGTCCCGCGACGGTGAGCACGGCCGGGACCCCGGCCCTGCCCTCGTGCCCGGAGCCACCCCTGCGTCCCCCGGTGCTGCACGGTGTCCCCCAGCCGTGTTCGGGCCTGCCTGGTTCTCCGGGGCTTGCAGGGTCCTCTGGCCGTGCTTGGTGCTGTGCGTGTCCCCTAGGACCGGTCCCCCTGTTTGCAATCATGCCCTTGCGTGCTGTGCATGCTTCCTTGCACACGTGCATGCATCCTGGTGTGCTTGCTCACTGTGTGCTTGCTTGCACGCCGTGCACACACCCCTCACATCCCTCACTCCTGCTGGGGCTGCCTGCACCTTCCCGGGTGGGATGAGGGACATGTCAACGCGCAGAGCCCCCCGTGACCCGCGGCTCAGGGGGTGTCACCCCTAGGCGCTAACACCCGTCCCTCCCCGCAGCCGTGCGCTTCGGGCGCATCCCCAAGCGGGAGAAGCAGCGGATGCTGGCGGAGATGCAGAGCGCCATGAGCGGCCTGGGCAACGCGGCACCGAGCGGCACCGAGGGCCCGGCGCCCGGGGGGGGCCGCGCGCCGCCCCCCGGCCCCCCGCCGCCCGCGCCCCCCGCCTGCTTCTCGCAGTTCCCCCAGCAGCTGACGCCGCCGCGGTCGCCCAGCCCCGGGGGGGCCACCGAGGACGTCATCGCCCAGGTGGCCAAGGCGCACAAGGAGATCTTCGTCTACGCGCACGACAAGCTGGGGCCCCCCCCGGGCGCCGAGAGCGGCCTCCCGCGCTGGGACGGGCCCCCCACCCCGGCCTGGCCGCCCGGTCCCCCCGCGCCGCGGCTCTGCCCCGCCGCCGTCGCCGCCGCCGTCCCGCCGCCGGGCCGGCCCTGGCCCCGCCGCCCCGCGCCGCTGCTGCCGGTGAGCCGGGGACGCGGAGGCGCCGGTGGCGCGGCCGGGGCCGGGCCCGGGGGGCTCACGGCCGCCCTCGCCTCGCCCCCAGGCCTGCCCCATGAACACGCAGCCGGGCGGGCGCAGCGGGCGCTCCGTGCAGGAGATCTGGGAGGATTTCTCCCTGAGCTTCACGCCGGCCGTGCGCGAGGTGGTGGAGTTCGCCAAGCACATTCCCGGCTTCCAGGCCCTCTCCCAGCACGACCAGGTCACCCTGCTCAAGGCCGGCACCTTTGAGGTAGGGCTGGGGGGTGGCTGAGATGCTGGGGGTTTGGTTGGGCACAGAACGGCGCATTGCAGCCTGGCATTGCACAGGACGGCGCAGCACAGTGCAGCGTAGAGTGGCACAGCCCAGGTGGAGTGGCACAGCACAGTGCACCATTGCACAGGGCAGCGTCACACATCTCGATGCAGCATTGGCACCATCACACGGTGCAGCGTGATACCCCTTGATGCCGCATTGCACAGCACAGTGCAGCACAGCACTGTGCAACGTAGTCTGGCACGGCACAGCGTGGCACAGTGCAGCACGGCACAATGCAGCCCAGTACGGTGCAACGGGTCACAGTGCAGCATGGCACAGCGCAGCCCAGCACGGTGCAACGGGTCACAGTGCAGCGCAGCCCGGCATGGCGCCAGTTGGCATGGCACGATGTAGCCTGGCATGGGGCACCAGGGCACGGTGCAACATGACACAGCATAGAGCAGCCCATTGCAGCCTGGCACAGCGCAGTGCAGCCCGGCGCGCTGCAGGACCCAGTGCACGGCCTATTGCAGCATTGCACGACGCACCCGGCCCGGTGCCGGTCCCGGTGGCGCAGCCCCCCGGGTCCTGACGCCTCGGTGCCCGCAGGTGCTCATGGTGCGCTTCGCCTCGCTGTTCAACGTGAAGGAGCAGACGGTGACGTTCATGAGCCGCACCAAGTACAGCCTGGAGGAGCTCTGGGGCATGGGCATGGGCGACCTGCTCAGCTCCATGTTCGAGTTCAGCGAGAAGCTCAGCGCGCTGCAGCTCAGCGACGAGGAGCTGGGGCTCTTCACCGCCGTCGTGCTCGTCTCCGCAGGTGGGACGGCGCGACGAGGGGGGGACAGCACCGGAACGGGGCCGGGGGGGGACACTGCACTGATGGCACCGTCCCCGCAGACCGCTCGGGTATGGAGGACGCGGCGTCGGTGGAGCAGCTGCAGGAGACGCTGATCCGCGCGCTGCGCGCGCTCGTGCTCAAGACGCACCCGGCTGAGACGTCGCGTTTCACCAAGCTGCTGCTCAAGCTGCCCGACCTGCGCACCCTCAACAACCTCCATTCCGAGAAGCTGCTCTCGTTCCGCATCGAGCCCCAGTAGCGCCCGCGCCCCAGGGCCCCCCCGAGCCCCCGCCGGGACCCCCCGGACGCCTGGGCCCTGCCGCGGCTCAGCCAGCGGCGCAAAGCGGAGGCCGGAGGGCGGCCAAGCCGCGTGGGAGGGATCGCTCGTTGCGGGTGGGGGGTGGGTTGTTGGGGTTTCTTTTTGTTTGTTTTTTTCTGTTTTTTTTTTTCATCATATATTTATTACATAAATATATAGTAAAATAGACCAGCAACAATTACCATAAAAATATCTTTCTTTAAAATCCTGACCAAAACACAAAAGGGTTTAAAATCGCACGTCACAGACTTGTGATTGTCACGGAGATCAGCAGCGCCGCGCGCCCGGCCCCCCGGCCCCCCCGCCTACATTCAGGGCTCCCGCGCGCCGGGGCGCGATGCATAGAAGGGCCCCCCCGCGCGCCCGGGCGCCTTGAGGTATGTGCTGGGGGGGGACCGGGGGGGCGCATGGCCCGGCACCCCCTCTGCCACCACCGCCGCCCCCATCCCGGGGTGCTGCCGGGTGACACGGACGCGGGCCGGGGGCGCGGGGCGCGCGCGGGCGAGCGGTGTGAGTGCGAGTGCATGCGCGCGGGGGCACCCCCGGCACGGTGCGAGCGAGCGGGGACACGAGCGAGGACGGGGGGCGGGAGGGGGACCAGGCTGTGCCCCCCCCACCAGGATGGGCCGCCCCATAGGGCCCGGGGCCGGCGGGGGGACGATGGGCACCCAGCTGGGGGCACCAATGCTGCTTAAGACGCGTCCGGTGGTGGCTCTGCTGCCCCGAGCCCTGGCATGGCCACGGAGCCACGGGCATTGGTGTTGCACGGGCACGGTGCAAGATTTGCCCCTGCACTGCATGGGCACTGCACACGCGGTGCACGGGCACTGCATACACTTTGCATATGAATTGCAAACGCATTGCACGGGCCCTGCATGCACGTTGCCTGGGCGCTGCACACGCGGTGCACGGGCACTGCATACACTTTGCATATGAATTGCACACGTGTTGCACGGGCCCTGCATGCACGTTGCCTGGGCGCTGCATGCACGGTGCACGGGCACCGCACACGTATTGCAGGGGCCCTGCATGCACGTTGCCTGGGCGCTGCATGCACGGTGCACGGGCACCGGGCATGCATTGCACGGGCCCCGCATGCACATTGCACGCACGCACTGTGCACGCATCGCACGGCCACCGTGCACCCTGCCAGCTCCTGCCCCCAAAGCACCGTGTTAAGGCCTGGAGCGGTGCCCACGTGCAGCACCGGGCACTGGACCCGCATGACGGCGCTGCTGGTGCCGACCCGCCGCACGCTGCCCCGCGGCGCCTGTCCCAGCCGGGCCTGGACCTTAAGACATTTTGCACCGGCCGTGAAGCGAGTGGCGCCCGGGGACCGTCCCCTCCCGGCCAATGCCACCGCCGCAGCCCCCGGCATCACCCCAGCCCGGCCCCGGGCGAGGAAGTGTTTCGTGTTGGGATTTCTGCTTTTAAACGACCCGTAAAAAGATTCTTTTTTTTTTTAATTACAAAAATTATATATTTTATAGATATTTATATATATATATATATATGTATGTATATATATATATATATTAGCTTAGATGGGCTGTGCCAGCCTGCCTGCCTCGCCTGCCCGCCGCCCCCGCCGCGGCCCCCGCCTGAGGTAAGAAGAAAATTCACAAACCCAAATCGGGGGGGAAAAGGTGACCAGGCCGGGGGGGCCGGGGGCCGTAGTGCAGTGGGGCCGGGCGCCCGCCGCCGCCGCGGACAACAGCACAAACGGACGACGACGACGAGAAGGGAAAGAGAAACATAACGAAAAAAAACAACGGAAACGGTGTGTGGTGGTGGGGGGGCCGCAGCCCCCGGCCGCGCGCGCCCCGCCCGCCGGCGCTTGGCACAAAATCGCCTCCTCTCGGCCCAAAAAAACAGACAGAGTAAAACAAAGCCCCGAAATGAAGCGGCTGGGGGGAGCCGGGACCCTGTGGCGAGAGGTGGCGGGCGAAGCAGAGCCGGGGCACGGGGGGGCCCTGTGGGACAGGGCTGGACCCCCCCCCGGAGGTGCCCCGGCACCGTGCGCCCCCCGGCACGGTGCAGCGCCCCGGTGCAACCCCGCGGCGCCCGGCGCGCTGCAATGCGCCGGCACGGTGCAGCCCCTCGGTGCGAGGCCAGGGCACCCCGGCACCGTGCGACACCTCGGTGCCACCACCCCGGGGCACCCCGGCACAGTGCAATGTGCCGGCACGGTGCGGCGCTGGGGCACCCTGGCACGGTGCAACGCCCTGGCACGGTGCAACGCCAGGGCACGGTGCAACACCCCGGGACAGTGCAACACCCCGGCACCGTGCAACAGCGGGGTGCCCGTCCCCGTCCCCCCGCGGTGGCCCCTGCACCCCGGGACCCCCCGGTGCCGTCTCCCCACGCGCCGTTGCCGGGCCAAAAGTGCATGCGGCCCCGGCGGCCCCAGCGCCATCTCCCTGTGCAGCCCCTGTCCTCCTCGCTCCTCTCCTCTCTCCTTCCAAAGTGCAGTTAGTTTAATATTTTAGCCTCTCAGGGAGGGAAATAAATGCTTAAAAAATAATAATCTAAGAAGAGAAGAACAATAAAGGAAACGCTCGACCGTCGGGGCCCTTCCCTGTGCAAACAAACAAAATTCGTCAAGTCCTGGGGCGCGGGAGGTGCCGGCGCGGGGCGCGCGGAGCCGGGCCGGCGCGGACGGACCGCGGGGATGCCGGGGCGCGCGAGGCGGCGGCAGCGGCATCGGCATCGTCCCCCCCCGGCCCCGCCGCCACCGTCCCCGTCCCCCCTCGGGGTGCAGCACCGCCCGCCCTCGCCCACGGTCCGGGGGCAGAGAAAGAAAAAAGGGGGGAAGCGAGCGGGGAAGCAAGCGCGGGGCGCGGGCGGCGCGGCGCCCTACACCTCCTGGTCCTCGAAGACCTCGAGGAAGAGGGGCGGGAAGAGCTCGGTGGGACACTCCACCTTCATGTGCAGGAAGCGGCTGGCGTGGCAGGCCCCGATCATGCGCAGATCCGTCACCTTCATCAGCAGCTTGGGCCAGAAGTGGGGAATGTTGTGTTTGCGGTAGTTGATGTAGTGCTCGAAGGCCAGCAGGTAGGTCTCCTGGCACTTCTCGATCTTCTCCACGCAGATCAGCCCCGTCCGGTCTGCGGGCGCAGGCACCGTGTCCGCGGGGGGCACCCTGGCTGTCCCCAGCCTGCTGCCCACCCTGTGCATGGGGCTGCCCCACAGCGGATTCCCAGCTGTGGACATCGGGATGCCCACCCTGGATATTCCCTGCCTTGGGCATGGTGGGGAAACCTGGATGTCCCCATGCAGACCCCGGCCACAGGCACTGGAGTGGCCACCTTGGAAGACCCCATTTGGATGTCACTGTCTTGGGATGCCACTGGGATGTCCCCAGCCAATGGCATTGGGGCGGCCACCCTGCACATCCCTATTCACAACCCCGGGCACCAGGATGCTCTCCAGGACGTCCCCATCCGGATCCACAACCACAGGCACCAGGATGCCCCCCAGGATGTCCCCATCCACCTGCACCCTGCTCCCACCTTGGGCATCCCCCTGCCAGGACCTCCCACCCTCACGCAGCTCCGGTCCCCACCACGTCCCCGCGGTGCCACCCAGACGCTCCCCACGGTCCCGGCACCTGAGGACATGAGCAGCACGGCCTGGAGCAGGGCCACCTCGGTGTCGTCCAGGTTGAAGGCAGAGAGGGACTTGCCCAGGTCGAAGATGGCGTCGGAGACGACGCCGAGGCCGCCGTTCTTGAGCTGCTCGCGCTTGACGGCCATCTCGCCGCTGAGCGTCAGCGTCTCGCTCTCGGGGTCGTAGCGCACGGCCGCCCGCAGCGACATGATCTCCATGCAGCAGCCCTTCAGCAGGATGATCTGGTCTTCGCAAGGCAGCTGCGGACAGGGCGTCAGGCGGCCCGGCCCCCCGGAGCCCCCCGAACCCGCCGAGACCCCCTTGCGCTCCCCGGTACCTCCGAGAACATGGGCAGTTTTTTGGCAAAGTCGACCACGCGGGTGATGGCCGGGGTGATGATTTTTGTAAACTCGCTGAACGCCTCCAGGTCGACTTTGTCCCCGTCGGGCATGGAGGCCATGGGCGACTGGCCGATGTCCTCGGGCTGCGGAGCGGGCGGCCGTGAGCCCCCCGGGATGGGGAATCCACGGCACAGCCCCCCGTGGATAGGGAATCCATGGCACGGTACCTCCAGGGTCCCCAGGATGGGGAGACCATGGCAGAATGGCAGAGCACCCCCCGGGACCCCTGGGATGGGGAAGCCATGGCATGGTCCCTCCCCTGGATGGGGACACGGCTACACGGTCCCCCCAGGACCTCCTGGATGGGGACATGGTGGCACAGTCCCCCCCAAGGACCTCCAGTGAGGGGAAACTGAGGCAGGACCCCCCTCCAGGACCCCTGGCACAGGGAAACCACATCCAGGGCCCACCAGGACCCCCGGGATGGGGAAACCGAGGCACCCGCCCGGGGACCCCCAGGGCGCAGAGACGGATGCAGGGTCCTCCCGGGATGCTGGCCCGGATGCCCGGGACGCCCTGGACGCAGGGAGCAGCCAGGAGAGGGAGCTGTGAGCCCAGCGGCACCGCGGCCCGGGGACAGCCCGACGGCGCAGGGACAGCCGGAGCAGGGACAGCCGGAGCAGGGACAGCCGGAGCGGAGCGGCCGGCGACCCCGGCGCAGCTGTCCCCTTCGCTCACCGCGCGCCCCCTTAACCCCTGCGGCAGGGACGGGCGCCCACGGCGCGCGCCGGCGCTCAAGGACACCGGGGACGGGGGAATCGCTGCCGCCGAGCGCGCCGGCGCTCACCAGGAATTTCCGCTTCTGCTTCCAGTGGCTGCCCTGGGCGTTGGTGCTGCGGTGCGCCTCGGTCACCACGTGGATGAGCTCCCACTCCTCGGCGCTCGGCTCGGGCCGGTGCTGCAGCGACTTGATCATCTCCTCCTTGCGGCGCCGCTCGCGGTTCTCCTCGATGAGCTTCCGCTTGGCTACGCGCTTGGAGTCGTCCAGCACCACTGCGCGAGCCGGCGCTCAGCCCCGCGGCCGGCGCGAGCCACGCCGGCCACCCCGGCCAGCCCCACTGGCCACGCGGGCCACCCAAACCGGGCCTGGGGCACCTCGAGTGGCACTGGCCACCCTGGCTGGCCCCATGGCATCGCTAGCCATGCTGGCCACCTTGATCGGCCCCGTGGCGCTGCTGGCCACCCCAACTGGTCCCATGGCACCTCTAGCCACCCAGGCCACCCCAACTGGGTCCAGGAAACCTCTAGTGGCAATAGCCACGCCAGCTGGGCCCATGGCATCGCTAGCTGTCCAGACACTCTCACTGGCCCCATGGCTTTGCTAGCCACACTGGCTACCCCAACTGGCTCCGTGGCATTGCTAGCCATGCTGGCCGCTTTGACCAGCCCCAAGGTAGTGCTGGCCACCCCAATCAGCACCATGGCACCTCTGGTCACCCCAACTGGATCCATGGTGCCTCTGGTCAACCCAAATGGCCCCATGGCACCTTTGGTCACCTCAACCTGCCCCATGGCACCTTTGGTCACCTCAGCCGGCTCCATGGCACCTCTGGTCACCCCAACTGGCCCCACAGCACCTCTGGTCACCTCAACTGGCTCCATGGCGCCTCTGGTCACCTCAACTGGCCCCATGGCAACTTTGGTCACCTCAATTGGCCCCATGGCACCTCTGGTCACTCCAACTGGCCCCATGGCACCTCTGGTCACCTCAACCAGCTCCATGGTACCTCTGGTCACCTCAACTGGCCCCATGGCACCTCTGGTCAACCCAATTGGCCCCATGGCACCTTTGGTCACCTCAACCGGCTCCATGGCACCTCTGGTCACCTCAACTGGCCCCATGGCACCTCTGGTCACCCCAACTGGCCCCAGGGCACCTCTACCCACGCCAGCCGCCCCCGCACTCACGGTCCATGGCCATGCCCACGGAGATGCACTTCTTGAAGCGGCACAGCTGGCACTGGTTGCGGGTGATCTTGTCGATGACGCAGCAGCCATCGTACTTGCAGGAGTACGTGGGGTGCAGGTTCTTCTGGATGGTCCGCCGGAAAAAGCCCTGCGGAGCCGGCGGCGCCGGTGAGCGCGGGAGCCGCGGGCGCCCGCCCGCCCCGCGCGCCCTCCTCACCTTGCAGCCCTCGCAGGTGATGCAGCGGTAGTGGTAGCCCGTGGCCTTGTCCCCGCACACCACGCACTGTTCATCTTTGTCCAGGTAGCTAGGGATGTACCCTGCGGGCACGAGCGCGTCCCCGGTGGGGGGCTGCCCGGTTAAAGCCCCATCCCGCCATGCCGCTCCCGCTAGCCGGGCTGCGCTGCGCAGTGTCCCCACTGCCACCAATGGGGAACTAAGGCACCCGCGGGCACCTGCCAACGCTGCAGGGAGGGCCCAGGCGTCCGGGCCCCTCTCCGTCCCCCACCTGCACATCTAGGACCCCGGGGTGCGGGACGTCAGGCTGCCCCGGACGCCTGGGCCCCCTCGTCCCGCCTCGGGGTGGGGGGGAAGGGGTGCAGTGGATCCAGGCTGGAGGAGGGGCCCGGACGCCTGGGTCCCTCCGGGCGGCCCCTCCCTCCCCGCGCGCCGGCCGCTCCCGGCTGGGGAATGGGGCAGGGCGAGGGGCAGCGCGGGGACAGGGACAGGGACAGCGGCAGGACAGGGACGGCGGCGCGGGGGGACGTGGGGAGGGGGCTACCTGACATGCTGCTCTTCACCAAACATTGGCTGCTCTTTCGTTTGCGTTTGCCATCCAGCCACCTGCGGGGACACGAGCTGTGAGCCCCGCGGCCCAATGTCCCCACGCACCCGCCCCGGGTCCCTGTGTCCCCACGCACCCACCCCAGGTCCCCACGCGGCCGCCCCGGTCCCCACGCACTCCACATCCCTGCAACCCGTGGCCCCGCACACCACTTCTCCTGCAGCCGCGTTCCCAAAACCTGCGCCCCCCATGTCCCCTGCACCCTGTGTCCCCCTGTCCCTGTGCCCCATTTCCCAGTGTGTCCCATGTCCCCAGGCCTCCAAGGCCCTGTACCCCATGTCCTGCCAGCAGCAGCCACAAAGGCTCCCCTCGCCCCGCACACGCTTGTGCACGCTTGGCGCACTTCTGCAAGCGTGTGCATGCTTGTGCATACATGTGCAAGCTTCTGCAGGCATGTGCAAGCATGTGCGTGTATATGCATGCTTCTGCAGGCATGTAAAAGCTTATGCACGCTTGTGCACGCTTGTGCACTTTTGCACACTTGTGCACGCTTGTGCACGCATACGCACACTTGTGCAGAATTTGCACGCTTGTACATGCATGTGCACGCTTGTGCATGCTTGTGCACACTTGTGCATGCATATGCACGCTTGTGCACACTTTTGCACGCTTGTGCATGCATGTGCACGCTTGTGCACACTTTTGCACGCTTGTGCAAGCCCCCAGGGCGCTGCTGGCAGCCCGTGTGCGGGGGAACACGCGTGGGGCAGAGGCCCCCGACATCGAGGGGGGGTGGGGGGTGGGCGAGTGGTGGGGGAGGGGCAGCAGTGGGGGAGGGGCAGCAGTGGGGGAGGGGCGGGCGGGCAGCCGGGGGGGAGGGGACGGGAAGGCGGTGGGGGAGGGGCTCATTTACAGTCAAAGACAAAATGTCCTTTTGGCTCGGCGGGGAAGTGACATCACGGGGGCTCGGCCAATGGGCTGGGGCGGGGGTCCGCGCCTCGCCACCCCATTGGCCACCGCGCCTGGCCCGGCCGGGCGGGGCTGGGGGGGACATCGCCTCCGCCCCGGGGGGGGGGCCCAGGCGTCCGGGTGGGGGGGGGGGGGGGGCCACCAAGGTGACCCCAACCGGGGCCCCCCCCCCGGGCACGTGCGTGTCCGGGCGCCGCTCCCGAAATAGCCCCGGGGCTGGCGGGGCGCCCGGGGGCCGCGCAGGGGGCGCCCGGACGCCTGGGCCCGCCTGGGGGGCCCATGGGCATCGGGAGGGGGCTCGGCACGGCGGGGGTGGCGAGCACGGCGGGGGGCGCGCGTGGGGCAGGGACGCGCCCCGAATGCGGCTGGGGCTCGCACGGGGCACCCGCGGGGGCTGCAGGTGCTGCAGGCTCGCAGCAGCGCGCAGGTGGCACGCTTGCAGCGTGCATGGCACCGGGGTTTGCACAGGCTACGGGCACGCGAGGAGCATGCACCGGCTGCCGTCGTGCAGGGTGCCGGGCATGCACGGGGTGGCAGGGGCTAGGAGCGTGCAGGGGGCGCACATGGGCGTGCACAGGGCACGGGGTGGTGGGGCTACGAGCGTGCAAGGGGTGCACATGGGCACGCACAGGGCAGGAGCTTGCACGGGTTATGAGCGTGCAAGGGGTGCACATGGGCATGCACAGGGCAGGGGGTGGTAGGGGCTAGGAGCGTGCAGGGGGCGCACATGGGCGTGCACAGGGCACGGGGTGGTGGGGCTACGAGCGTGCAAGGGATGTACATGGGCATGCACAGGACGGGGTTGCACGGGCTACGAGCGTGCAAGGGATGTACATGGGCATGCACAGGACGGGGTGGCAGGGGCTACGAGCGTGCAAGGGGCACACATGGGCATGCACAGGGCACGGGGTGGCAGGGGCTACGAGTGTGCAAGGGGCGCACATGGGCGTGCACAGGGCAGGGGGTGGCAGGGGCTACGAGTGTGCAAGGGGCGCACATGGGCGTGCACAGGGCACGGGGTTGCACGGGCTACGAGCGTGCAAGGGACGTACATGGGTGTGCACAGGGCAGGGGTTTGCACGGGCTGCGGGCGTGCAAGGGACGTACATGGGCATGCACAGGGCACGGGGTTGCACGGGCTATGAGTGTGCAAGGGGCGCACATGGGCGTGCACAGGACAGGGTGGCACGAGCTCCGGGCGTGCAAGGGGCGCACATGGGCGTGCACAGGGCAGGGGGTTGCACGGGTTATGAGCGTGCAAGGGACGTACATGGGCATGCACAGGACGGGGTGGCACGAGCTCCGGGCGTGCAACGGGCACACATGGGCATGCACAGGGCACGGGGTGGTGGGGCTACGAGCGTGCAAGGGACGTACATGGGCATGCGCAGGACGGGGTTGCACGGGCTGCGGGCGTGCAAGGGGCGCACATGGGCATGCACAGGGCAGGGGCTTGCACGAGCTCTGGGTGTGCAAGGGGCGCACATGGGCGTGCACAGGGCAGGGGCTTGCACGGGTTATGAGCGTGCAAGGGGCGCACATGGGCGTGCACAGGGCACGGGGCCTGCACGGGGCTGGGCATGCACGGGGCGGCAGCACGCACGGGCCACGTGCGCCGGGCGCGCGCAGGGCACGGGCACGCGCAGGCCCGGGCGAGCACGCGGCAGCTCGCACGGCCGCGGGGCGCGCGGGGGCTCTCACCGGGTGTCCTCTGGCTCCGACAGCGGGTCCAGGGTGCTGGGCTTCTGTTCCATTCACCGCAATTCCATCAAGGAGCGCGCGGCAGCGTGCGGGCGGCTCGGCGGCGGCGCCGGGCGCGGGGGGGCCGCGGCGGGGGGCTACCACGCGCGCCCCATGGCGCCCGCCTCACTGCAGCATCCCGCGGGCCGGCCCGTGCGCGGAGGCGCCGCGCGCCCCGGCGGCACCCGGCGCGCTCGGCGCTGCCTGTCCTGCGCGGCGACCTCCCCTGCGGCACAGAGGCACCGGTGAGGCCGGCGCCACGGGACAACCCCCCCACACACACACACACACGCCGCCGGCTCCGGCCCTTCGTTTTTCCCCCTCCCGGTGCAATTGGAGGGGGGGCCGCACGGGCGCCGTGCCCGGCCCTGGGGCTCCTGCGGCTCCGCGCGGGGACGGGCGGAAAGTAGGTCACGTTTGTCTTGGCCGCCGCGGAAATTCCTCCGGCGGATTTGAGCGCGGCGGCCGGGCCGGGGCTGCGCTCCGGGGCACCGCTGCCCGCGCCGGCCCCACGGCACCGCTGCTGCCACCGGGTGTCCCCCCCTCCAGCGCACTGGCCCCCCGCCAGGCGGGGAAGCCCGGCCGTCCATGGGGCTGTGCCAGCACGGGGCCGGGTGCGGAGGCCCCGCGGACACGGCCGGGCCGCGCGACGTGTCCGTGCGACGCACGAGATGCTGGCACGAGGCCTTGCACGAGGCTTTGCACAAAGGGGGTGCACGAGCTGCTTGCATGAGGCTTTGCACAAAGGAGTTGCACGAGCGCGTTGCACGAGGCTTTGCACAAAGGGCTTGCGCGGCGCTGTGCACAAGGGGGTTGCACGGGTGGTTGCACAGCGGGTTTGCACAAGGCCTTGCACACACGTGCGCTGCTCTGCACAGGGGGGTTGCACGGGTGGTTGCACGGCGGGTTTGCACGGGTGGTTGCACGGGAGGGTTGCACAAGGCCTTGCACACACGCGTGCTGCTCTGCCTCGGCACCGCCCGGACGCCTGGGCCCCCTCCGCACGTCTCCCCCGCTCCGGGTGCAGGGCCCGTCCTCAGGGAGGCTGCCGGGGGGGGGCACTGCGGCCCCTCCGGGCGCTCCAGGCCGGGCTTTGGGGCCGCCCGCGGGCGGTACCTATAGAGCCGGCGCAGCGCGGCCGGGGGCTGCAGCAAATGTTTGTTCCATATGGGAACGGCGCGCGGAGACTTCCAAGTATAGGCACTGGCCGGGTGCCAGGGCTGCGCGCGGGCCTGCCGCCCCGCGGGCACCCGGCCCCCCCGCCAGCCCCCGGCCCCCCCCTGGGGCCCAGGAGTCCGGGCAGCCCTGACCACCCCCCCACAGCAGCCAGCAGAGCCCTGACCCGCTCGGTGCACATGTGGGGCTGGAAAACGCCCAGAAAGGGGCATTGCAGCGGTGGGACGTGAGGTGCTGGTGCTCGGGACCTGATGCAGGTCACGGTCCTGCCACTGAGCCCGGGCAGTGCCACCGACCCGGCCGCGGCGCTCGAGGAATCTGCAGGCCGCGCTCTTCCTCCTCCTCCTCCTCCTCGGCACGCCGCGGGCCCCGTGCCACCCGCACCGCCTCCGGCACGAGAGGCCACGTGCAATGAGTCCCGTCGGGTCTCCACCTGCGCCGAGGACCCCGGCCCGTGTCCACCGGCCGCGCCGGCGCGTTCCGCCGAGCCGGGCGCGCGCGGGAGCTGCAAAACAACCTGGGGGCAAAGTCCAGGGCCGGGCGGGCGGCGGCGGCGCGGGGGGACCGGGGCCCTGGCGCAGATGGACGGGGGGTCCCGGGGCCCCCCCGGCCCAGCTGGCGGCGCGCGGGGAGGTGAGGGCCTAAGCGCTTTAGCCAAGGTGCCAATTAGCGCGATTAGCGCCGCGCGGGGGGAAGGGCGACAGCCCCCGGCGCCCGCCCGGGCACCGCCGGGGACGGCACCGCGGCGGCAGCCGCAGCTGCAGCAGCTGGACGGAGCAAAAGGCGGCGGGGGCCGGTGGGGACGGGCGAGGGGCGCCAGGCACGACCGGCTCCGCGCGGTGCCGGCATCGCCGCGGGCGCGACGCGCCTGGCAGCACCCGGCGGGGCAATGTGGTAGCAGGGCCTGGCGCGCTGCACGTGTCTGCCACGGTGCAATGCAGCCGGGGGTGCCCCGTGCACATCCTGCACGCTGCATGGGCCGTAGCACGGTGCAATGTACCCAGAGGTGCCCAGCGCGCGTCCTGGTGCATTGCATGCGTCCTCCCGCGGTGCAGTGCACCCCGGGGTGCCCGGCATGCATCCCTGCACGCTGCCTGCAGCCTGCCACAGTGCAACGCCCCAGTGGTGCTTATGCATCCGATTGCAACGGCACAACAGAGCCTGGCGCGCTGCACGCATCCCGGTGCAGCGTGGGCATCCCGGCGCGGGTCGGTGCCCAGCAGTGCCCGGCCGGCACCGGGACGCCCGTGGCCGCGCGGCTCCGCGTGACTCAAGGCCGCAGGAATCCCAGGCATGCGGCGGCAGCTGGGCAGCCCGTGCCGGGGGATGCCACGCGCCTGACATCAGGGCCGGGGCGACCCCGGGGCACCCCAGACCCCGACGGAGCCCCGGGCGCCGCAGGGCCCGATGCCACCGCACAGCCCCGTGCCGACCGCTCGCCACGGTGCCGGGCCCGCCGTGACAGCGGCCCCAGGAGCCACCTGCATCCCGCCGCGACGCAGCCTCAGTTTCCCCGTGCAGCCGCCGTGTCGACCCCCGGCGGGATGCGGCCGGGTCCCCTTTGGATGCCGGTTTCCCGGGCGGTGCCCGCGGCCCTGCCGGACCCCGGGCGGGCAGCGACGCACGCGGGCTCGACGCGGCCCCGGCCCCGCGCGCTGCAGGAGCCGGGCGCCAGGGAGCTATTCTCAGCGCGCGGCGGGGGGGCCCGCAGGGCCCGCGGGACGTTTCTAAATCAGGGAGAGCAGCGGGGGCTCCGGCTCGGGGGCAGGAGGGGGCCGGACGCCTGGGCCCCGCAGCCGCCCGGTACCGAGCGCACGTCCAGCGGCGCCGCGGGAGGCACCGCGACGCCGGGCCGGACACCGCGCGCTCCCTCGACGGCGTCAGCGCCGCGGCCTGGCCGGGACCCCGCGTCCCGCCTGCGCCCGCCTTCCTCGCAACCCTGCCCTCCTCCTCCTCCTCCTCCCCGGGCCTGCCCGGGACCCAGGCGTCCGGGCCCCGCCTCCCCGCGCCGAAGGCATCCGACAACAGGGCGCGCGCCCCACGGCGCCGGGGGTCCCGCGGGCCCCGCGGCCGCCGCCGCGTCCCGTCCGGCGCCGGCTCCGGGCTTTGGCGGCAGCCGCGGGAACGTGCGTGGCGGAGCGGCCAGGGAGGGGGCTGCTTCCTGGGGCCCCCCCCTCGCCGCCACGCAGCGCCCGCGGGGCACCCGGATCCGCACCGCGGCCCGCCCGGCCCTCGGCGCGCGTCCGGCCCCCCGGCGCCGTGGGGACGGTGCCGAGCACCCCACGGCAGGCCCGGTGCCCGCTCGCGATGCCGAGCGCCTCGGAAGCACGCGGAGCGCCCCACGGCCGCACCTACAAGCGTGCCGAGCGCCCCACAAGTGCACCGAGCACCCCACAGATGCACGAAGGGCCCCACAGATGCACCGAGTGCCCCACAGATGCACCGAGCGCCCCACAGATGCACCAAGCGCCCTACAAACGCACCGGGCACCCCGCAAGCGCGCCGGGCGCCACGAGGCCCTCGCGGGCGCCGTGTCTGCAAAGGGACTGCAAAGGTCACGGCGGCGGCTCGGGGGCTGCGGCGGTGCCGCCGGCAGGTGCCGGTGCCGGGGCGCACACGCGTGTGCAAGGCCCCGCGGGGGCACGCGCAGCCGCGGAGCAGCACCGGGGCCGCCCCCCATCCTGCAGCGAGACCCCCGCGCGGCGGCGAGGCCGGCGGCACCGCGGGAGCCTCCCGGGAGGCCGCGCTGGCACCGCCAAAGGTCGCGCTGGGTGAGGCGGCCGGGCCCGGCGCGGGGTCACGGCACCAGCGTCGCTGAAGGTCGGTGCCACCGGCCGGGGCGGGGGACGCGGCCGCGCGTCCCGGCGCCGCCTGGCACCCGCGGGACGGCGGGGACGGCGCGCGGGGCACCGGGCACCGCGGGTGACCTTGGACGGGCGTCCCGCCGCCTCCGTGTCCCCCCCCGGTGCGGGAGGGGGGCGTCCCCGGTGGCGGATCGCGGCGGGGGGGGGGGTCGGCCCTGCCACACCCCTCGCGGGGCTCCGGCCTCCGTCCGTGTCCGCCCGTCCGTCCGTTCCCCCCCGCGCCGGGGATGCCCCCAGCCCGGCCTCGCCCCGAAGCAGCAAAACAAACAAAACGCGGCGCTTTCCCTCCCGACGCAAGGAGAAAAAAAAAAAAGGAATTTTATACATATATATATATATATACACACATATATATATAAAAAAAGCTGCAAACCCACCCAGCGCATTCCTGCCGCTGCCGCCGCCAAGAGCGGCGCGGGGCGGGGACGGCCACGGGGCACGGGCGGCCCCGCCGCCGCCGCCGCGCAGGGCCCGGCCCCGCCGCTCCCACGGCCCCGCGCGGGCCGCCCGCGCCCCCCCACCCCCAACCCCACGCGCGGTCCCGAGGCAGCCGCGGAGCCCCCCGGGCGCGGCCCCCCCCCGCTCCGCCTCCCCCCCCCCCGCGGGTGTTTTTCGAGAAAATCTCTATTTCCCCTGCTTTTCCTTTTTTTTTTTTTTTTTTCCCTCTCGCTCTCTCCCGCCACCCCCCGCCCCAGCTCCGCACCGCGGACCCCGCGGCCTCCGCCGCAGCGCGGGCCCCGCCGCTGCACCGCGCGCGCCCCCACCGCCTCCCCCATTGCAAGCACCGAATTGCGCCCGTGCTCAGCGCCCGCGCTGGCGGCGGCGAAGGGAAGCGGAGCGGGGAGCGGGGCGGGGGGGGGGGGGGCCGGGCCCTCGGTAAACAACGCGGACCGGGCGGGCGGGCGCAGCGGCGGGGGGGTCCCTCGGGGGGCCGTACCTGGGCGGCGGCGGCGGCGGCGGACGCGGCGGCGCGTTCCGGGCTGCGCGGAGCGGAGCGGGGCGCAGCGGCGGCGGCGGCGGCGGCCCACGGCGCGTGGCTCCTCCCCCGGCCCCGCCGCGCCGCCCGCCCGCTCCGCCGCGCCCGCAGCCCCCTCCGCCGGCCGCGGCCGCTCCCTGCAGCCGCCGCCGCCCGCGCGCGCGCGCGTTCCCTGCGCGCTCCCTGCGCGCGCCGCCGCCCCGGGCGCGCCCTCGGGGCTCCGGCTCCTCCCCGCGCCGCCCCCCCCCGCGCGCGGTTTCGCGGCCCGTGGGGTCCTCGTGGTGCCGGGGGGGAGCCCCCCTGGGGGCGCCACCAAGGGGGGTGGGGACGGTGTCCCTGGGGATGGGGGGGAACAAGGACCATGCGCGGGGGTGGTGGCATCGGGGGATGGGGATGGAGCCCACGCGGGGACAAGGGCAGGTCAGGGTGCACGGGGACAGTGCCCACAGGGGGACGAGGACGGTGCCCACAGAGGGACGAGGACGGTGCCCACAGAGGGAAGGGGACAGAGGGCAGCGGGAGCCGCGGGGAGCTGGCGGGACGGTGACACCAGGGACGCGCGGGGCTGCCCCACGGCGTTCCCGGCGGGACAGGGCGCTCCGCGTGCCGGGAGCCCCGGGACGGGCGGCGAGGGAGCGCCCGCCCCACGGCCGCGCACCCGTGGGTGCCCCCGGCGTGTCCCGCCGCGCGGGGCCGGGCAGAGGGAGCCGCCGTGGGGTCGGGTCCCGCCGTGGGGCCGGGCCAGGCCGTGGGGCCGGGGCTGGGGGTCCCTCGCGCGCGGGGACCGGGGAGCCCCGAGGGGCAACAGGGGCTGCCCCCCCCTTCCCTTCCCCACGCCACCTCTTTCCCAGAATGCCTTGCGCGCGCCCTCCTCCAGGACTACAACTCCCATCATGCCCCGCTCTTAAAGGGCCAGGGCGCCTCGGCACCGGGGGCCGCGGCCGCGCTTGGGGGGATGCTCGGGGGACGCCCCCGCGGGACCCCCGCGGTCTCTCCAGCCCCGGGGCCGCCCCATCCCGCCTTGCTGAGCAGCGCGGGGTGCCCAAGGGGTGGATTTATCCAGGGCAAAAGGGTACCTGTGAGAAGGGGGTACCCAGGGTTGGAGGTAGCCAAAGAATGGGGGTACCCAGAGCATTTGGGTGCTCTGGGCATGGTGGTACCTGGGGCACAGGGATAACTAGGAATGGGGGTACCCAGGGCGTGGTGGCACCCAAGGGATGCTCGTAGCCAGGGGACAGTGGCACTGAGGGGACAGTGGTACCCAGAGGATGGGGATAGCAGGGACATGGTAGTGCCAGAGGATGGTGGTATCTGGGATGTGGCAATAAACAGGGCACAGGGATACCCAGGGACAACGGTACCCAGGGATGCTGGTACCCAGGGACAACAGTACCCACGGCACGGTGTTACCCAGCGACAATCATACCCAGGGATGCTGGTACCCAGGGACAACAGTACCCAGGGCACGGTGTTACCCAGGGACAATCATACCCAGGGATGGCAGTACCCAGGGACGGCAGTGCACAGGGATGGCGGTACCCAAGGAACGCTGCTCCCCAGCGACGCCGGTGCCCAAGGATGGCGGTGCCTGGGTCGGACCCCCCGGCTCATCGGCCCCACCCCCGGCGCGCGGCCGGGCTGGCGGCGCCGGAGCCAGCGTGGCAGGGGAAGGGGCGGCCGCGCGCCCCCCCGGCGCGGCCCCTGCCCTCGCTGTACTGTACACTTTATCCTCGGCAAACACGCGGCGGCGGCCGCGGCCGCCCTTCCCCGCCGCACGCGCCGTCTGCCCGCGATAAGGAGGCGGCCAGCGCTGAGCTCATCCTGCCCCGGCCCCGCAGCCTCAGCAAAACCCGCGGCCCCGGCTCCCCCCGCGCCCCCGGCCCGCGCCCGACCCCACAGCGGGGAAGCTGAGGCCGGGCCGGAGCGGGGCCTCCTCGGGATGGGTACATGGGGGATGCTGGCCCCGTCAGCAATGGGGGCCGATGCCCACGGGGGGCCCGGGGCAGCGTCTTGCTGCTGGCAAGATGCAGTCATGGAACGACCTCATTCAAATACATCCCGGCGTCTATATCTAACCCAGGCCTGGCAGCGCAGCCGTGGGGCTTGGATCAGGGTGCTGTGGGCGCTGCTGAGCCGGGCTGGCTCCCCAGGGTATCACATTGTCTCTGCCCAGGCATCCCAGCATCACCCCCAGCTGTCACTGCCCTGGGGATGCAGGCCAGGTGGGAGCGTCACAGAAAGGTGACATTGGGAAGCGTGTGGGGACCCCACTCGTGCTACGGAGGGGGCCGTGGGGTCCTCCAGCAGCAGCCCCCCCGGCCCTGCCTCCAGCCTGCCCCCACCTCCATCTTCCTGCCGGGAATTCATCATGGGAATAAATCCCTCACACCCCATAAAATACCAGCAGGCAGACACAGGCGGCTGGGAACCAGCCTGTCTGCCCCCCCTCCCGACTTGGCACGAGGACGAGCACATCCCGGGCTCCCCCCCGGCCGCGGGCGCTGGGAACGGCCGCGGCCCCTTCCGGCAGCCCCCGGCCTCGGGGGGCCGCAGGCAGCTGGGCCGGGGCGTCCTGCCAAGCCGGGGAGCCCGGCCAGGCCGCGGCGCCGGCCCGGGGGGGCTGCTCGGGGCCCCTCCCCGCTGCAACATCCCCACCCTGCCACCCCATCCAGCTGCCCCACCGTGTCCCACGGGGACCGTTCGGGGACGTGTTGCAGCGTTTTGGCCGAGGCGGGGGGGGTGGGCTCGTTGCTGGGGGGGGATCGGTGCCCTCTCGGTGCCCCGCACCCCCCCCCGCGCGGGGCCGGGGCTCGAACCCGCGGCGTGTCCGGTTACCGCTCGCAGCTGCCGGGGCCGCCCCCCCGCCCGGCGCACAGGAAATCCGCGCTCATGAATAGGGGCCGCGGCCCCCCCGGGCCGGCCCGGCGGCGGCGGCTCCCGCCTAATCCCGGCTGCGCGCGGGGATTTGCGGCCGCGATTACCGCGGGCATTAAGGGGCCTCGGCGACCCCCGGGGGGGCCGCGGGGGCGGAGGATGCAAGGGGGGCTGCGCCTCCTGCAGCTTCCCCCCGTGGGTGCTGCCCCTCCCGTGGGGCTCCCACGCGCCCCCTCATCCCGTGGGGTGCCCCCCCTCGAGGCTGTCCCCCCCCCCCCGCAGCTCTTCAGCACCTTGAACAGCGCCGTGGGGCCGGGGGGGGGGCGGCGCCCGTGGGCGGCCACGCGCGGCCGCGCCCGGGCGGGGAGGGCCGGGTGGGGAAGCAGCCGCGTCCCGCCTCCCCCCCGCCCCAACGCGTGGCCGCGCCGCGGGCACGCGCTCCCCATCCCCCCCACCCACGCGCCCCCTTCGCCCACGCGCGGCCGTCCCGCGCATGCGCTGCCAGGCGCGGCCCCGCGCTCCTTCCCCCCCACCCGCGTTCCCACCGGCCCGTTTTTGCAAGCGGGAGCGCGTGCGTGGGCGCGTGCCCGCGTGGGTGCACGGGCACGTCCGCACGGGCACGCGCGCCTCTCCCCCGCACTCTCCCACTCCCGCGCGCGCCCGCCCGCTCCCCCCGCGCGCTCGGACTACAACTCCCAGCGCGCCCCGCGCCGCGCCGCCCAATCCGCGCGCGCCTTGCTGCGCGGTGCCAACATGGCGGTGCCCAGGCGCTGAGGCCCGCGCGCGCCGGGGGCCGCGGGCGGTTGGCGGCGGCGCCGAGCGGCTCCCGCGGGGAAAACGCGGCCTCCGGGCGGCCCGTGGGGCCAGGGTCGCGCGTGGAGGCGCCATGAAGGTGGTGAACCTGAAGCAGGCGCTGCTGCAGGCCTGGCGCGAGCGCTGGAGCGACTTCCAGTGGGCCGTGAACATGAAGCGCTTCTTCCCCCGCGGCGCCACCTGGGACATCCTCAACCTGGCGGGTGAGCGGCCGCGGGGCCCTCCCGGCGCCTCCGAGCTCGCGGCTGGGCCCCGTTATCCCCCTCGTAGCCCCGAAGCTGCTTCCTGCCCTGCAGTTCCGCCGCAGCTCCCTTTCCCGTGGCGATTTGGAGGTGTTTGGAGCAAATCCTGCGTGACGCCGTCCCGCTTCCCTGCGCGTTGCAGCGTGGGGAACACAGAGCTGTGGGGCCGGCGCCAGGGGAAAGGGCCCTGTGCTGGGCAGGGAGCCTTGTCCCACCTGAGCCCTCCTGCCCCGGTTATCCCGGTGCTCGGGGTTCCCTGGCCCGGCCCCGCAGCGGTTCCCTTCACACTGTGCGGCTCCAGGCAGGGAATGCCGGGAATGTGATGGGGTTGCGGCCACCGCTCCGGAGTGCTGCCCAAGGAGACCGGGAGCAGCTCCCGGGGAAGCGGATCCACCCAGGAGGGATGCGGCAGCCGGCACTGCGGTCCCAGGGCGAAGCCGGCGCTTGACGCTTGCAGTTTCAATGGGAATGGGTTTTTCCCGAGCGCCAAGCCAAGGAGGGGGCTCCATAGCGGCGCTGGGGGGCCGGAGCTGCATCCCCTCATCCCTGCGGCTTCAGGGGCCGCTCGCGGGGGCGGCTGGCGCCGCCCGTCCGTCCCGGCAGCGCGCGGGCCGGCAGCTTGTGCGCGCGCCGGGGCGCCGGTTCCTGCGGCGGCGGCCGCAGCCCGCGACAGCTGTGGCCGCCGCGGCGCTGCCCCGTGCCGAGCTGGCACGAGCGGGGACGGGGAGGCTGCCGGCCGCCTTCTGCCGCGGCGCCAACCCCCTGCCGGGTCCCTTTTGAGTTCCCGTCGCGGCCGCCTTTCCCCCGCGGCCGCTTCCCCGCGCGCTGACCTACTTGCGCTCCACGTGGGCAGGGAACGGCTCGGCCGCGCGCGCGGAGCCGAGCTCGGCACGAGCTCCCGGCCTCCGGAGCCGGAGGCGCTCGGTGGCGGGTGCCAGCGCTCCCGGCGGGATGCGGGAGGAAGGGGAATGTGTGTGAGAGCTCCAGGTGCGGCCCGGGGCCCTGCGAGAGCTGGCCGAGCTTGTGCTCCCTGTGTTATTCAGCAGCTTTCGCTGCGGTGATTAGAGAGCTCCGGGGCTCGGCTCGTTTCGGGGTGGTCGGGGCGAGGTCTTTGTGGCCGGCCCGGTTTGTCGTTGCCACGATCCCGGCGCCGGCTCCTCGCTCACGCGCGCGGGCCGCTCTCCTCTTGCAGAGGCCCTTCTGGAGCAGGCCATGATCGGGCCGTCGCCGAACCCCCTCATCTTGTCCTACCTGAAATACGCCATCAGCTCCCAGGTAAGGGTGACCCCGAGCCCCCCGCCCGCGCCACGGGGCCGTGGCCTCCGCGGGCTGCCCGGGGCCGTGTTCGGAGCGCGTGCGCGCGGCGGCGCGGCCGTCACCCAGAACTGTCCGTTTGGATCTGTGCCGCGTGGGCGCCCCGGCGCCGTGCCCCGCGTGCCGCCCGCGCACCGCGCTCTGTTCTCCTTGCAGATGGTGTCCTACTCCACGGTGCTGACGGCCATCAGCAAGGTAGGGCTCCGGCGGCTGCGCGCCGAGGCCGCCTTCCACCGGGGATCCGTATCCGCTTCCCTCCCCGCAACTCCCGCTGGATATAGGTCAAGTGGAAAACGACAGGCCCTGCTGAGTCAGCGGCACCCATTAGTTCGGAGCCGTGTCCCGTGGGGGACGGGATGCCACCCCCCTGCCGGCTCCCGCTCCGTTTGGGGACCGTCCCGCTCGCGCGGCGCGTGCGGGGCTGCGAGAGCCTCGTTCTGCAGGGCCTGGCGGATAAACCGCGGAAACCGCAGCCCTTGGCGGTGCCCTGGGGACCCGGGGGTGCTTATGGAAAGGGAGCGCTGCCAAACCGGGCCGTGGAGCTGTGCCCGGCGCCGCAGCCGGCTCCCCGCGGCGCCCGGCGTCCCCGTGCCCCTCCGTGCCGGAGCCGCCTCCGCGGGCTGCTCCGAAGGGCACGAGCGGCTGCTCCGAAGGGCACGAACGGTCGCCCCGCAACAGCTTTATCAGGGCGACCTCTGATTCGGAGCGAGGTCCCGGCGTGTTTGCCAGCGCTGGGAGCGCTGCGGGCAGCCGGGCGCGGTGCCGGCCTCGCCGCGAGCGCCGGCTCGGCCGCTCGGCACCGCGCGGCCCCGGCGCCGCTCGCGTGGCCGCCGCGCTGACCTTGAGCGCCGCGCGCTCCTCCTTGAGCGCGGCGCGGGCCCGCGGGCGGCTCCGGCGCAGCGGGGCGGCCCCATCTGCTCCGCAGCCTTCCCCGGCGCCGCGGGGCTGGCACCGCGCCACCGCGCTGGCAACGCGGCCCCGCGGCGCTCCCGGTGCCTGAGGAAACCCGGCCCTGATGCCGTGGCCCTCTTGCTGGCCGTGCCCCAGCCTGGACCACGCTGACCTAGTTCCCCTTGAGTTCCCTCCCTTTGGGGAGGGGGATTCGCTGCGTTCGGGGGCTGCTGGCGCCGTGTGACCCCCCTTCTTGTTTCCCCGCTGCAGTTTGATGACTTCTCCCGGGAGCTGTGTGTCCAGGCGCTGCTGGAGATCATGGACATGTTCTGCGACCGCCTCAGGTACGGAGCGGCCCCCGGCCTGTCCCAAAACTCCGGCGGGACCGGAGGAGCTGCCGAGCCCACGGTGCCGGTTCTGGCGGAATGAGGCCGGTTCTCCACCGGGCTCCGTGTTTGTTCCAGTGCCGCTGGGTCCCCTCCCGCAATCCCGGGCAGGAGATGCCACGCGAGTACCAGGCTGGTCAAAGCAGAGGGTTAGAGACCCCCAACCCTGTCGGCTTCATTCAAAGCTGCAAAGATCACAGCCGCCCTGTGACAAAGGGAGTTTCTGTCCCCTCCGTGTGTTTCGGCTCTTGCGTGTGGCCTTCGCAGGGCCGGGGCTGCGTGTTCCCGCGCGCCGTCCTGCCCGCGCTGCCCTGGGGCCTTGTTTTGCTCCGTGCTCTTCCGCTGCTGTCACAGGGCCCAGGGGAGCCCAGACAATTCAGGCCACACAAACTCTTTTAGGAAGCCCAGAAATCTTCCTGTTAACCCCTGAGAGCCTCTTCTGGGAGGCTGGAGCGGAGAGGATGCAGGGGGCAGGAGGAGGAGGAGGAAGGTGAAGGCAGCAGCTCTTCAATTACACGAAATGGAGCAGCAGCCATGAATATGCATCACCCGCAGATGTTGACAAGGAGCTGTTGCCGGCCAACTGCAGAGCCGGCCACTTAATCCAGTTCCTGCCTAATCTGATCCTGCGCTTAATTTGATCAAAACTGCTGGCCCCGATGATTTGTGCATCAGGAGGGGAAAGCGCTCACCTCGCGCCGCGCGATGAGCAGCGCTGAGCCTCTCTTAGCAAGATAATTTGATTAGAGGCTTGGAAAGTTTCCCTGTAGTCGAGTGCCCGGAGCGGCGGCCGCGCTGGGAAGACTCTCTTGGCTTTGGTGCTTGGTGTCCGCAGGCTGCCGGGGCCGCGGGCGCGTGGGTTGAGTTCTGCTCCGTGCCTCGGTTTCCCCTGTGTAAAAGGGGGCAATAACCCGGCCCTGGGTGAGCAGGGTCCCTTTGTGTCCCCCGCGCAGCTGCCACGGCAAGGCGGAGGAGTGCATCGGGCTGTGCCGTGCCCTCATGAGTGCCCTCAACTGGCTGCTGCGCTGCGCCGCCTTCTACGCCGACAAGGGGAAGGAGACGCTGGAGCCGGCGGCAGCCGAGGGCCAGCTCAAGATGTGCCTGGAGCGGCTGGAGAAGATGCTGGGCAGCACCAAGAACCGGGCGCTCATCCACATCGCCAAGCTCGAGGAGGCCTGTACGTGGCTGCCGGCCCCGGGGAAGCGGCGCGGCCGCCTCTCCCTTCCCCCTGCCCGGATCCTGCCGCATTGTCCCTGCGGCTCCAAGCCCATCCATCTTCCGTAACCGTCTCCTCCTTGGCTCCGTGCCACCCGCTGCCCCCTCCCTTCCGCGCTGCCCTTGGAAGAGGAGCAGAATTAATGCGGAGGCTGCTGAGCCGCTGGCGGGCGAGCAGCGGAGCCCGCGCTCCGCCAGCCGGCCTGGCACGGCCCCGTGCCCTCGCCAGAAGGCCGTGCCAGCCGGGGGCCGGGGCCCGCGCCGCTCGCGGCCGCGCACACCCCGCGCTTGGCTGCGAGGGCCACCCCATGGGCACAGAGATGTGACAGGAGCTGACGTGCGCTCGGTGCGGGGCCTGGCACGCGGCCCCCGGCCCGGCGGGCGCTCGGGGTCGCGGCGGCGCCGGCTGCCCCGGCGCGTTGCCGTCCCCGGGCCCCTCGGAACGCCGCTCTCCCTGCGCAGCGTCGTGGAGCGCCGTGGAGCAGTCCCTCGTGAAGCTGGGCGAGAACCTGAGCGGCCTCGGCAGCTCCCCGCTGCGCGGCCAGGCCGACGGCTGCGTCTCGCTCATCAAGAGGTAGAGCCGCTCGCCGTGCCCCGAGGGACGTCCCGAGCGCCGCCCGCTGCCCCCGCGCTGCTTTCCTGCCCTTCCCTGGCCGTGGGCAACGGGGGACAGGCCCGTGGTGACCTGCTGCAAGGGGGTCTTGCCTGGGGATTGCTCCTTCAGGGCCCCTCGTGTCCATCTCAGCCCTTGTTTGCAGGGCACTGAGCTGTTCTGGGGCGGCCAGAGCTGCTGTCCCTGTCCTGGATGCCCCAGGGGCTGCTTCCAGGGCCCGGGAGGGGTCTCAGCCACATCCCAAAGACCCCGGGGAGCCAGAGTTGGACAGAGATGGGGACCCTGGCTGGGAAGGGAGAGCAGAGTGTCCCTGAGCGCCCCGGTGAGCCGTGCTGCTGTCCCCGCAGCATCCCCACCATGCTCTCGGCGCACAGCGAGCAGCTCAACAAGACCGGCTTCCCCACCGTGCACGCCGTGGTGCTGCTGGAGGGCACCATGAACCTCACCGGAGAGACCCAGCCCCTCGTGGAGCAGCTCATGATGGTGAAGAGGATGCAGGTACGGAAGCGGCGGCGTGTTGTCCCGCTCCGGGTGGTTGGAGGACGTGGGATATTTGTGATCCTGCTTTGTGGGAGCAGCACGAGCCCATCAGCACGGGGTAACCTTGGTCCTTGCAGGAGTTGAGGGCTTGGCGGTGGTTGGGGCAGCCGCTCGGTTGCTCTTGGGTGCTCGGAGGGCTGGCGCCCGCGCTGCCCTCACGCAGGCTCCTCTCTGTGCACCCTGCAGCGCATCCCGTCCCCGCTCTTCGTGCTGGAGATCTGGAAGGCCTGTTTCGTGGGCCTCATCGAGTCCCCCGAGGGCACGGAGGAGCTCAAGTGGACGGCCTTCACCTTCCTCAAGGTAGGTGCCCCCGGCGCTGCCTTTTCCCCCATGCCTGGTCACTGCCGGGGCCTGGCGGAGCCGCGAGTCCTGCTCTCCCACGGGCTCCTTCTTGTGCCCCATCTGGCCGGTGTGTGAGGTGGTCGAGCCCGTGGTCAGCCCTTCTGCACCCCGCTGAGCCCCGCTCTGCTGCCTGGCACGTCCTCCCAGCCCCGTTTGGCTGTGCAGAGCGTTCTCCCTGCTCTGCTTCTCACTTTTGCGCCAGACAAATGGGATCTGGGTGTCGTTTCGGGCCTGACACCTGCACAGTCCTGTGCTGGGCTGCTCCGCATCCGTGGGGCCCTGCATGGCTGTTGGGGGGTGGCTGTGCCCTGCACGACTCGCTCGTGCTGTGGGTCTCTGCAGAGGGGAACGGGGCTCAAGCACGTGGCTGGCTCCTGCCACACTCCTTCTTGTCACCGGGAGAGCGGCTGGTGGCCACAGAGCTGGTCACATCGGTGCTTTGCTCCTTGCAGATCCCCCAGGTGCTGGTCAAGCTCAAGAAGTATCCGCAAGGGGACAGGGTGAGTGGCGAGGGCCGTTGGCAGGAGCTGCTCGCGGTGTTGGGTGCAGGAGTGAATCGTGTTTGTCACGGTGTCCTGCAGAGCTGCTCGGGGGCGGCTGGGGCAGGGGCCGGGCTGTGTCCTGGCAGCTTCCTCGGAGCAGACAGGACGGAGCGGGAGGGAAAGGGGGGTTCGCGGCAGCTCCCGCAGCAGCTGCTCCCAGCTGAGCGCCTGGCTTCGCGCGCGGCAGGACTTCACCGAGGACGTGAACTGCGCCTTCGAGTTCCTGCTGAAGCTGACCCCGCTGCTCGACAAGGCGGATCAGCGCTGCAAAGTGAGCGCCCGCCGCGCGCTCGGCCCGGCCGCGGCGCCGGCCCTCGGCGTGACGCCCGCCCGTCTTTTCCAGCTGCGACTGCATGAATTTCCTGCTGCAGGAGTGCAGCAAGCAGGGGCTGCTCTCGGAGGCCAACATGAACAACCTGATTGCCAAACGGTAGAGCGGCCCGGGAACCGGTGGGGTTGGAGAGCTGCGTCCCCCAGTGCTGGCACACGAGGCCAAGGCCTTGCTTAGTGCCACAAACCGAGTGTCCCCTCAGAGTGGCACTGCCCTGTGCTGGTGGCCAGGCTCCTTGGGGAGGCCGGGAGGTGGTGGGGCTGGGTCCTGGGGGTCCTGGTGGCCCTGGGGATCCTGGTGGCCCTGGGGATCGAGGTGCAGGTGGTGGCTGAGCCTTGGGGGGCAGCGGAAGGGCCGGGGAGCCCCCGCTCACGGCGCGTCCCCCAGCACGGCGGACAGGGAGCACGCGCCGAGCCTGAGCTCGGCGGAGAACGCCAACATCCAGCCCAACCCCGGGCTCATCCTGAGGGCCGAGCCGACCGTCACCAACATCCTAAAGGTGAGTGTCCCTGCCCGCTGTGCCGGGCTGCCCCGGAGCCTGCGTCCCGCAGTGCCGCTCGGAAGCGGCTGGAAGTGCTAGATCTCCCCCTGTGCCGTGGTGGAGGAATTACTGCCAGCACCCGGCGCACGCGGGAGCCTCCTCCTCCTCCTCCTCCTGCTTGCTAAGCAGCCGGAGGAGCCATCAGGCCACACGTTGCCTTGTCAGTGCCAGCAGCGTGTGCCAGCTCGACCCGTGCCCCCCGTCCCCGCACGGCGCTGGCTGCCGACCTGCGCTGCGGCTCCACGGAGCACCTTTCCCCTCTTGTCTTTTTCCCTTCCCGCTGTGTTTTCTCTCTTAGACCATGGATGCAGATCACTCCAAGTCCCCCGAAGGTTTGCTGGGCGTCCTGGGCCACATGCTGTCCGGGAAGAGCCTGGATCTGCTGCTGGCGGCGGCGGCGGCCACGGGCAAACTGAAATCCTTTGCTCGGAAATTCATCAAGTGAGTGTGCGCCTGGGTGACACCGTGGCCGGGGCACTGGAGAGGTCACTGTGTGACACCAGACCTGGCAGAGCCCTGGGGGGCTGCACCCCCCCCAGCCTTCCCCCGTGCTCCGCTCAGCGGATCCGGTTGGGCTGGCGGCACCGGCACCGTGTTGGATCCGGGGCGCTCGTGTGTGTGTGCCCGTGTGTTGTGAGCGCCTGTAGCTCCCGGGTGCCAGTGGCCTGGTCCCTGCACACACGGCAGCGGTGGGACAGGATCCCTGGGGACCCGTTTGCTGTGGGGGCTGCTGCTGTCCGAAGAGGGAGTCACGCTCCAAGATTCCCATTTTGGTCCCCTTCCGTCCCTGCTGCGGGGCTGTGCGGAGCTGGCAGCGCCCTGCGGAGGAGATGGGAGAGGGGCACGTGGGCAGGGGCAGCTTCCACGTGGGGATGGGAAGAGGCCTTTGTTTTGCCGTGGTGGTGAGGAGGAGGATGATGCTTCATTGTGTGTCCCTCTGCCCCCCTAGGCTGAACGAATTCACGAAGCACATCAGCGCCGGGGAGAGCTGTAAGTGCGCGCGGGACGCTGCCCGGAGCCGCGCTGTCCGGCCGGGAGCTGCCGGCAGGGCGCGTGGCCGCGTGCCAGCCGGGATCGGGAGCCGCTGCCCCCGTGCCCGGCGCGTCCGCCCGCGGCGCTCCCGGCTCCCTCTGCTCAGGCCCACGGGGCCTCTCAAGGCCGGTTCCCTCCCGGGAAGGGGTGATGTGTCAGCACGGAGCCCAGATAAGGACTCTGAGCGCGTCTGCGCGTGATGAAACGCACCGAGTGCTCTGACCTTCCGCGGCGCCGCCAAATCCGCCCTGGGGACCTGGGCTGAGGGCGGCCCGTGACACGGCCGCGGTGCCCTCGCTCGTGCACAGGCCCCGGGGGGTTAGGAGCGCCCGCGTGGGGATCCCGCCGCCTCGGAGCTCCCTCAGGTTCTTGTTTCTCCTCCCGCAGCCAAAGCGGCCTCGGTGCGAGCCCTGCTCTTCGACATCTCCTTCCTCATGCTGTGCCACGTGGCCCAGACCTACGGCTCGGAGGTAGCCCCTGCCTGCCCCGCGAGGGGAAAGGGCGGGATGCGGACGCTGATCCCGGGGCGGACGCTGATCCCGGGGCAGGGAGGGGACTCCGACCCCGCGGAGCCGCCGCGTGGCCCGGCAGCCTCCTCTAGCGGCCGCCCGCGCTCGCCCGGGCTCCCACTTGCTCTCCTACCTTCTCTGCCCCTTTCTGGGTGTCCCCGCCGGGATTGATGCCACCCACGTGTCCCCACGAGGGCTGGCCTGGCCCATTTGGCTCTCCCCAGGCGGCTCCCGGCCTCGCGCTCGGCTCCCACGTGGTTTGGGGTAGGGAGAGGCCGGCGCTTTGTCCAGGGGGCCCGGGCTGGACGTCAGCCCTCCCTCCTGAAAGGAGGAACTTGCAGCTCCCCTCAGGAAGCAGCACTTGGGTTGCATGAAAAATTTTCCACGTTTCAACATCGGTGCATGTGCGTGGGGAGGCGAAACGATACCGAAACACCGGGAAAGCCGAGCGGGAGGGAAACGCGGCGGGACCTGCCGCGCGGCCCCGGCGGGGGAGGCCGGACGCAGCTCGGAGCCGCGCGCCGTCTCGGCCCCCGGCCCGGCCCGGAGAGCTTTTCCTGAGCAGCTGTTTCTGAACACATGTGCAGAACGTTCCACTTTTAACAAAAATAGCGTCCCTTGGGTCACGGAGGGCTGAAGGGAGGAAGTGGTGGGTGGGATTCCCAGCTCGTGTCCCCCTCGGGATCCTTCCCAGCTGGCTTCCCAGCTACCCCACCATGGGGCAGCCGGCCCCGCTCCGGGAGCCCTGGGCCCCACAGCGCCTGGCGGGGGGTGAGCGGCTCTTCCAGGTGGGACACGGGGACGTGCTGCGGTCCCCTCGGTGCCGACTTCGCCACGAGGGCGCCCCGGGCAAATTGCAAAGCAGCAGCGTCCTGGGGAGGGCCCAGTGCCCTCCGTGGGGGCTGAGCAGGGCCCGGCTGCTCTGTGCAGGCCACCGCGGGCTGCTTGTCCCCACGCAGGGTCCCCACGGCCCCGCGCCCACCCTGTTCCCGTGCAGGTGATCCTGTCGGAGTCGAGCCCGGCGGGCGAGGTGCCCTTCTTCGAGACGTGGATGCTGACGTGCATGCCCGAGGAGGGCAAGATCCTGAACCCCGACCACCCCTGCTTCCGCCCCGACTCCACCAAGGTGGAGACCCTGGTCACCCTGCTCAACAACGCGTCCGAGATGAAGCTGGTGTAAGCGCCGGGGGCCGCGGCGCGCCGGCGAGGGCAGCGGCGCCGCCGAGCCCACCCCTCGTCCCGTCTCTCCGCAGGCAGATGAAGTGGCACGAGGCCTGTCTGAGCATCTCGGCGGCCATCCTGGAGATCCTCAACGCCTGGGAGAACGGCGTGCTCACCTTCGAGTCCATCCAGGTGGGCCTGGAGGCGTGGAGCCCCGTGGAGCGTCGGCGCGGGCGGCTTCGCGCCCAAACGGGGCTGGGGACCCCCCTCCTCTCCTGCAGAGCTGCCGGCTGCGCCAAAACCTGCATCTCCTCCCCCAGAAAATCACGGACAACATCAAGGGCAAGGTGTGCAGCATGGCGGTGTGCGCCGTGGCCTGGCTGGTGGCCCACGTCCGCATGCTGGGCTTGGACGAGCGGGAGAAGTCCCTGCAGATGATCCGGCAGCTGGCGACGCCGCTGTACGGCGAGAACACGCTGCAGTTCTACAACGAGCGGTGAGGCCGGGCCGGGCGGCGCGCGGGGCCCCGCGGCCCCCGGCCCGCGTGACCCCCGCTCCCCCTCGGCTGCAGCGTGGTCATCATGAGCTCCATCCTGGAGCACATGTGCGCCGACGTCCTGCAGCAGACGGCCACGCAGATCAAGTTCCCCTCCACGGGCATGGACACCATCCCCTACTGGAACCTGCTGCCCCCCAAGAAGCCCATCAAGGAGGTGCTGACGAGCGTGTTCACCAAGGTGCTGGAGAAGGGCTGGGTCGACAGCCGCTCCATCCACATCTTCGACACCCTCCTGCACATGGGGGGCGTCTACTGGTTCTGCAACAATCTGGTCAAGGTAGGAGCTGCCGGAGGCCGCGTTGGGCCGGGAGGGAGGTTTCCGAATCCCTCCCCGTGCGCTCATCCTGCCTGGTTTCTGCTGGGACCCGGCGGTGCCGGTGGCTGGGAGCGCGAGGACAGTCCCTGGCGCCGCAGCGGGGCAGGCCGGGCCGTGCCCCCCAGCCTGGCCCTGCGCCTCGCAGGAGCTGCTGAAGGAGACGCGCAAGGAGCACACGCTGCGCGCCGTGGAGCTGCTCTACGCCGTCTTCTCCCTGGACATGCAGCAGCTGACGCTGACCCTGCTGGGCCACATCCTGCCCAACCTGCTCACCGATTCCTCCAAGTGGCACACGCTCATGGACCCGCCGGGCAAGGCCCTGGCCAAGTAAGACCCCATCCCGCCGCATCCCGGCCTCCGTCCGTGCCCGTGGTGGGAACGGACGCGCTGGGGGCCTGGGCCCCATTCCCTGCTCGCTGTCCCCTCTTGCTGAGGAGGGACCTGCCACGTCCTGTCCCTGCGCATGCATCGGGCTCTGCCACCTTCCCCCAAAGGGAGCTGAGCTCCCGCCTGGCATCCGGGTGGGCCGACAGCCCCTCGGCAGCTCCCGCTCCTCCCGCCAGGCTCTCGGTCTGGTGCGCCCTGAGCTCCTACTCCTCCCACAACAAGGGCCAGGCGTCCGCCCGGCAGAAGAAGAGGCACCGAGAGGACATCGAGGTGCGGAGCAGGGGTCACGGCGGGCGGCGGGGACCGGGCTCTCCGCCCCGAGCTCCCCTGGGAAGGGGGGACGCGGTGGCACGGGCCGCGTGGCGGTGGCCCGGGCTGAGTCGCCGTGGTGTGACCGGAGCCGCGGCGCTGCACGGAGCCCACGGGGAGCAGCGTCCCCCCGCGCGCCCCTCGGGACGGGCCGGGGGGCTGAGCCCTGTCTGCCCCCCAGGACTACATCAGCCTCTTCCCGCTGGACGACACGCAGCCCTCCAAGCTCATGCGCCTGCTCAGCTCCAACGAGGAAGACGCCAACATCCTCTCCAGCCCCAGTAAGTGCAGGCTGCTCCGGGGAGGACACGTCCTGCCTCGCCGCCCGCTCGTGGGTGAGAGGCGCGGGCACAAAAACCCCCTTTTCCTCCCGAGCGGACCCAGCAGCCTCCGCGTGGCCTCCCCGTCTGCGCCTGGTGCAATGTGGAGCCTGGCAGCAGGAGGCAGCAGCTCCCTTGGAGCTCAGCACCCGCTTTAGCTGCCCTGTAAAACACCCCGTGTTCGACCATCCCTTTGCTGCGGAGCCCCGCGGTGCCATTCTCAAAATCCCCTGTTACTGTCAGGGATTTAGCGAGCTCAAACGGAGGAGTTCTGAGTTCCTGAAGGGCTTTTGCGCTGAGAAAAGTCTGCGGGTTTTTGTTCCTGCAATGGAAAAGGCTTTAGGAAGAGGGAGGAGGTTACGTCTGCCCTGTCTGGTGTCACCACCCATGGGGGTGCCCGGGTCTTGCGGAGGTTTTTCAACCCTGTCACTCATGGCCACTCTGAGGGCACTGAGGAGCTGTTGCGCTGTCACCCTCCCTGGCATGTCCGGAGGTGACGTTTCCGCTGTATCTCTGATTAAACCCCGAAATTCCAGCGTTGTTACCGAGGCAGCAAAGGGAGCGGATGAGGCGCTGTGGTCACGTCTCCGCGTGGCCGGAGCGCGGATGCTCCGCGTTGCAACAGCGCTGGCAGGAAGCGCGGCCGGGGTCCCGTCCCCTCCTGCCATGCGGAATGCGACGCAGCGGCTGCTGCGGCGCCGAATTACACGGAGACTCCTGGGCAGTGAGTCAGGATGTTCCCTGCTCCTTGTTTCTTCCGATGCCCTTAGTCCAACGTGCTCTGTTAGATGCTTCTCAGCGCATCCATCACCCCGTGGTTTCTGTTGGTTTCATTACTGTTGTAATTTGGGGCTTTCCCTTTATTTCGTTATCTTTTTTTAACCGTTGGTGCAGTTCCCACCTCTTTCCAGTGACATTCAGGACATTTTTTGGTCGGTCTGCTGCCGAGATTTGGAAATCCTCCTTCCGGCGCCGCCGCGTAACTCAGTAATTCCATGAGAAAAGTGGGGGAGGGCTCTTTTTTTAGCATGCATCCTCCGAACGGCGCAAGGTGGGTCCTGCTGCTTGGAACAGCCGTGGAGGATGAGTGTGTTGGGGAGGCCCCACCGCGATGATACCGGCTCCTCTCCCCCGGGACGGGGCCGTGACCTCCGATACGACGGATCCCGAGGCGGCTGCTCCCGTCTCGGCTCGGGTAGCTCCATCCTTCCGCGGGAGCGATCCCGGCGCTGCCGTGCAGCTGGGGAACATCTGTCTGGCAGCGCGTGCGGCTCGCGCCGCTCGGGCTCGCGGCGCTGCTCTTTCCCCCTCTCGGCGTGACGTGTTCGCGCTGCTCGCGCTCTCGTGCGGCGCCGCTAACGAGTCATTTGCAATTAGGGCTAAACGCTCGTGAGAGGGAGCTGCGCGGCCCCCTGTCCCGCGGAGCTGTCATCCGCCTTGGTCACGCTTGGAGTATGTCTGTCTTGTGCAAGAGCGGAGCGGGTGACACAGCCCTGTCACGCCTGGGCCTGTCCCCCGCTGCCAGCGCTGCTCGTGCCCCGGCAGCGCGCCCGGTGACAAACACGGAGACCATTTGCGTGCTCCGTGTGCTGGCCGTGTCCCGGCAGCGAGGGCGGTCGCGGTGCCGACCACATCCCGACCGTCTCCGTGCCCTCCGGGAGCGCGTCCGTGGCCGGCGTGTGCTGGGGTGGCCACGCTGGCCCGGCTGGGGACCCGTTCCAGCCGGTGCCCGTCCTGACGCGCGTTCTCCTCCCCGCCAGACCGCTCCATGAGCAGCTCCCTGTCGGCCTCGCAGCTGCACACCGTGAGCATGCGGGACCCGCTCAACAGGGTGCTGGGTAAGCGCGGGGCCGCCGCGTCCCCGGAGCGCCGCGGGGGCTCGCGGGGCCCCGGCTGAGGTAGCTCGGCTCCCGCCGCCCGCCTGTCTCCGCAGCAAACCTCTTCCTGCTCATCTCGTCCATCCTGGGGGCCAAGACGGCCGGCACGCACACGCAGTTCGTGCAGTGGTTCATGGAGGAGTGCGTGGAGTGCCTGGAGCAGGGCAGCCGCGGCAGCATCCTCCAGTTCATGCCCTTCACCATGGTGAGTGCCGCGGGGCCGAGCCGCGGCCGGGCCTCGTCCCGGCGCCTCCGGCTACAGCCGCAGCCCCCTGGGCCCTCCCTGGAGCTGCCCCCTCCACTCTTGTCCTGAGTCCGCCGTTTTCCTCTCTCCGGGCAGGTTTCGGAGCTGGTGAAGGTATCCACCATGTCCAGCCCCAAAATCGTCCTGGCTATCACCGATCTCAGCCTGCCGCTGGGTCGCCGCGTCGCCGCCAAGGCCATTGCCGCCCTGTGACTTGGCCTCCCGCTCCTGCCGTGCAGGAGGGGACGGCGGGGCCGCCCCCGGGCACCCGGAGGAGCCTCTTGGTCCCCGCGGACGTGGCCGGGCTCTGCCCGCGTCCCTCCGTCTCCAGCCTCCCGTGCGGCTCTTCCCTCCCTGCCCTGCGTGGGGCTGTCGGAGACTGACCCCAACCTGCTGCTTTTCAATGAATTCAGCCCTTTCCTAGAGCCGGGCTCTGCCTCTTTTCCGCCTTGTTCTCCGCCAACGGCTCCCGCTGCTCCCGGTGAGCGCGGATGGGGGGCCGGGGCCGGCACCCCTCACCCTGCACCCAGGGCCAGGCGGCCCCGGGCTGCTCCGGGGGCAGCATCTTGGCACCGGGGCCGCCTGTCCCGGGCTCTGGGGACAGGGGGCCGATGACGGCAGCTCTAAAGGTGCCTGAATCGGGGGCTGCCTCCAGCTCCGGCCACCCCTGCTCCGGGCGCTCCCGCATCCCGCCCGGCTGGAAAACAAGCGGGATCCTGCAGGAACTTCCTCCCTGTGTGCAGGAGCTCGTGGGCAGCTCCAGCCCCGCGGTCACTCGGTACCGGTCCCGGTGCCGTGAACCGGCCTGGGGGGGTCCCGGGCTCCTGCCCTTGGCTCGGGCCGGGGCCGGGCGCTGTGGGAGCCCCCGCTCCTGCCTGTCCCTCCTGGAGCCGGAGCCGCGTCCTGGTCCCATCCCGGAGCCGGGCTGCGTCTCCAGCTCCGGGGATGGGACAAGGGGCTCCCGCAGCCCCCCCAGGCTCGCCGCCCGCCCCGCGCCCGGCGTTACCGTTAGCGCGGAGCAAAGAGCAGCGCCGGGCGCCGCGGCCGTCCCCGCTCTGTCAATATTTGCGGCCACCCCGCGCTGGGCATTGGCACCGGCCCCGGCCCTTCGCCTTCCGGGCAGGGGCTGGAGCGCGGGCCGCCCGTTCCTGTAAGCGCTGATAAGCCGGGGCCGGGCGCGCGAGCGGGGCCGTGCGAGCCGCGGGGACGGGACGGGGCGGCCACAGCATCTTTGGCCACCTCCGTTTTCCCGCTGACGGAGCCACCTCCCCAGGAGCATCAGCCTCATCCCGGGGCAAAATCCCCGCTGGGGCGGGAGCGAACGCGCCGGTGCCCGCGCGGGATGCGGAGGAGCCCGGAGCCGCGCGGAGCCCGCGCGTTTGTCCCCTCCGCGGCGCGGGGAGCTCGCGGGCTCCGCCGCGGAGCTGCCTCCGGCCCCGCCGCTTTCTAGGAAAGTTGCCCAAGCGGCAGCGCCGGAGGAAGCGGCCGCCGGAGCCGGCCCCGTTCCGCTCCCCCCCAGCCCCTTCCCTGCCCACGGAGACCAATCTTTGGAGCAAAAATAGACTTTTATTTCCTTTTTCATCACGTATAAAAAACACCCCGCGTTCCTCCGGGGTGACCCAGCTGCAGCAATAAATACGAGTGCAAAATGCGGTGGGACGGAGCGGCGGCGGAGCCGCGCGCCCAGGAGTGCGGGGCCGGGACCGCACGGGTCCCTCCCGGCCCCCATAACTTAAGACTGCAATAAATACGGTGCCGGCAGCCTCCCGCCGCCGGCTCCGGGCTAATAAATATTAATTAGTGTAAACAGGAGAACAGGAGCATCCCCGGGATGCGCTCGGGGCCGGAGCGGGACCGCGCTCAGCGCCGCGCCAGGTGCCGCAGCGCCCGCAGCGCCGTCTCCAGGAAGCGCTGGAAGTTCCGCAGCAGGAAGAAGCTCCCGACCTGCTGGTGGAAGCGGGACGAGAAGGCGGGCAGGACGCCGGGGCCCTCCGCCGGGAACGTCACCAAGGCCAGGCCCAGCTCCTCCATCTAGAGCAAGGGGGACGTGTTAGAGCCACGAGTGTGTCCCCCCTGCCCGGTGCCACCAAGGGTGCAGAGACCCATGTCCCCCCATGGTCCCACCAAGGCACAAGGTCCTGTGTCCCCCTGTGGTGCCACCAAGGATGCAGAGCTCCATGTCCCCCCATGGTCCCACCAAGGGCACAGGGCCCCGTGTCCCCCTGTGGTGCCACCAAGGATGTGGAGCTCCATGTCCCCCCATGGTCCCACCAAGGGCACAGGGCCCCGTGTCCCCCTGTGGTGCCACCAAGGATGCAGAGCTCCATGTCCCCCCATGGTGCCACCAAGGGCACAGAGTCCCATGTCCCACGCGGTGCCACCAAGGATGTGGAGCCCCAGGTCCCCCATGGTGCCACCAAGGGCACAGAGTCCCATGTCCCACGCGGTGCCACCACAGATGCAGAGCCCCGTGTGCCCCGTGGTGCCCCCGAGGACACGGAGCCTCCGCGCTCACCTGCTGCTGGATGTTGGAGGAGAGGTTGGCGGCGTCGAGTTGCAGCCGCTCCACGAGGTCCCCGTGCGCGGGCAGCAGCTCCCGCACGGAGCGCAGGGAGCGCTCGAAGGCCTGCAGGCCGCGGCGGATCTGCTCCAGGCAGGCGTCCTGCGGGCACCGCAGCGCTCGGCACGGCCCGGCCCGGCTGAGCCCGGCCGGCTCGTGACACCCCCGCGTCGCCCCCCACTCACCGCCTCGAAGCCGGGGCGCTGGCACCGCTCCAGCGGCGCCGACGGGACGTCCAGGTGCTGCCGCACCAGCCACAGCTCTTCCTCCCGGCACAGCTGGAAGGTGTCGCACTGCGGCCGGAGGGGGACACGGTGACGTCAGGACCGCACGGGACCCCCCTTCCCAGCCCCGCAGGACCCCCCCGGCCGCAGGACTCACCACGACGTCCTGCAGCGCCGCCACGTCCCCCTTGATCTTGCGGCTGAACTCGAGGCTCTTGCGCAGGAAGAGCTGGAAGTCGTGGTCGCCCGAGACGTCGGGCAGCGGCGCCGCGCGCAGCGCCGGCCACAGCGGAGCCGCCAGCGCCAGGGACAGCAGCAGCAGCGCTGCGGGAGCACGAGGTCAGTGCCGGCTGCCCCAGGCTCCTGTGTCCCCCGCCAGACCCGCCCCGGGTGGCAGCACCCACGCAGAGGGGCAGAGATGTCCCTGCAAGGGGGACGAGCGGCCACAGGGTCCCCCCCTGGCGCTAGGACCCGCACGCACGGGGCTCTGCGCTGGCTGCTTTGGGTCCCGGGGTGCTTTGGGTGCAGGGGGTGTCCTGGGCGTTGGGGTGCGCGGTGCACATTGGGGTGCTTGCGTGCAGGGTGCTCCGGGTGCAGGGCTGCAGCGGGAGCTCTGGGTGCCAGCGTGCCTTGAGCACAGGGTGCCCCAGGACGTGGTGTGGGGTATCCTGAGCACTGGGTGCAGGGTGCTCCAGGGCAGGGTATTGGGGTGCTCTGTGCTCAGTGCAGGGGTGCAATGCCCCGCACGGGCTGGACGGGATGTCCAGGGGCCCGGGACACGGGAAAGGGGCTGTCGGGATCCCGGGAGGATTGAGCAGGGGATTGGGAGGCGGCAACAACCCTCTGAGCATTGGCACTGGATGCAGCGTGCTCTGGTTCAGGGTATTGGGGTGCTCTGTGCTCAATGCAGGGGTGCAATGGGCACCGCGGGTGCTGCAGTGCCCTGAGCTCTGGCACTGGATGCAGCGTGCTCCGGTTCAGGGTGTTGGGGTGCTCCGGGCGCTCGGTGCAGGGGTGCAATGGGTGCTGCGGGCGCAGGGTGCGGGTACTCACAGCTCTGGGAGCGCATGGCGCACGTGTCCGGCTGCGTCGGCGTCTCGTCCTCTCCGGGGGCCGGCGCCGCTCGCTCCTGCGGCCTCATCGATTAGGGCGTTTTATAGAGGGCTCCGGGGATTCACACGGATGTGGCAACAGTGACGATTGCCTCATTGTCTTAATCACCGATATGCAAATCCGGGCGCTGCGGCCGCACCGCGGCACCGCGTCGGGGGCTTTCCTGGCGCGAGCGGCCGGGTCCCCCCAGTGCCGCCCGGGGCCGGCGCTTGGTGACTGATTAACCGGGAGCTGGAGCGGAGCCGGCGGCTTCGCGCGGGCCCTGCCCGCTGCCCGAGCCCCTCACCCTGGCGTCGGGGCGGCCATGGCGTCGGGGGCCACAGTGACGGCCACCGAGTTGTGACCATCCCCGCTGGCCCCTTGGGGAAGTGGCTGCCAGGGAAGCCCCGGGCCGGAGCGAGTCCGGCTGCTCCCTGCCCTGCGGCCGCCCTGGGCTCTGACGTGGGGTTTGGGCTCCGGCCGGGTCCCACAGGAGCTTCCAGGATTTTCTGCCGTCCCGCTGCCAGGTGAGCTGGCCGCTTGCCCTGCACGGGCTGGACGGGATGTCCAGGGGCCCGGGACACGGGAAAGGGGCTGTCGGGATCCCGGCAGGATTGAGCAGGGGACTGGGAGGTGGCAACAACCCTCAGGCCACTCCTGAGACCCTGGAGCCTCCTGAGTGCCCATCCAGCCTCCCATTGGATGAAGGGAAACACCTGGAAAGGCGCAGCCCAGCTGTGAGCACCACTCACAGCTGGGCTGGTCTTGCCCTGCATGAGACAGGTGTTAACTCTGAAACCTAATGATGACTTTCCCCTCCCAGGACCTGGAAGTACTACGTGTTCTGTCCTCAGGCTGCGTGAAAGGACAGCAGCCGGTGGGGCTTCCTTGTGGGATTTCCTGGGAGAAATTCTCCTCTCCCGGCTCTACCTTCGCTCTCCCCGGAGCCCATCCGGACCCGGGCGGCTGCGGAAGTCTAGCGTTATCCGCGGGGTCACCCTTTTCCCCGGAGCCCAGCGGAGCTGCCGTCTCAGCAGGTTGGTGCTTTCAGGAATCGGCGTGCTGCGGGTGAATCAGTGCCGAGCGGGCTCCGGAGCGCGCGGCGGCTTTCCGGGGAAGGAAGTGGTGGCCAAAGCCGAAACTTTGTGGGCGGCGCGGCGCGGGCGAGCGCGCTGGGCCAGCACAATCCACCGGGGGCCGGAGGTGCCGCGGGGGCTGCCCCGGACGCCCAACCCGCTGCGGTTCGGTCGCGTGGCTGCCCTTCCTCCGCGCGGCCGCGGGACCCTCCAGCCTTTCCGCTCATCCGCAAGGAAGCTGATGCTTCCGGGGGGTCCCTCGCGCCGGATGCGGCGGCCCCTTCCCTGCTCCGTCCCTATGGGCAGGGCTGGGCCCGCGGCCCCACGCGCCTCCGTCAGGCTGGGGCTGCCCCACTCCTGACCCACGGGACCCTTGGCTGCCGGCCCGGCTTGGGAGCGCCGGGACATTCCCGGATTTCCCCAGAGGATGAGCCCAGCTGGGCTCAGATCCTGGCGGGATCCGGCCCTGGTGCTGCAGGTTCCCCCCGGCCCCATCGCTCCCCCTGGGCCCTTCCTGCAACCCCATGGAGGGACAGGGCAGGTCCTGGGGGTCCCTCGTCCCCTGCACCGGGACCCACCTGGAGCCACCCCTGTCCCACCCCCGCCACAACACACGGCACCGCAGGGCTGGTGTTTTTCCAACTTTTATTTTAAAAGTCATAATTGAAGCTTAACAAAGTCTGACCCCATTATTACTGTGAGAGCCGGGGGGCAACCGCCCCGTCCCCGTGGAGCCCCCAGTGCCACCCCCCAGCCCCGCTGGCCCCCAGAGCCCCCGTCCCAGGCCCTCGTGGGGGGCTCAGCAACGACTTCGACCACAAGCAACCTTAAAAGAACGTGTGTTTAAGGGGGGGGTCCCTCCGGGGGGCGAGGGCGCCGGGGGAGCAGGGCCGGTGGCCGCGGGCCCGGGGGAGCCCTGTGTCCCTCTCCCTCGGTGCAGACATGCAGGTATTTTATAAAAGAAAGGTGGATCGGGGACCGGGGCCGTGGAGGCAGCTCCGCTCGAGACGGCATCTTCCCTCGGGACCGTTTAAAAAAAAGTGGAGTCGGGCCAGAGGGTCACGGGAAGCCGTCGTCGTCGTCCTCTGCCATCTCCTTGGCAAACTCCAGGTCCTGCTGCTCGCGCTCCCGGCGCTCCTGGAAGGCAAAGGCAGGAGCTGGGGGCGTTTCAAGGGACAGGAGCCGGCCCGGGTGTCCCTTGGCGCCTGCGGGGCTGCAGCGGGATCTTCCACCCGAGGGCGAGAGGCAGGGATGAGATCTCACCTCTGCAGATTCCAAGTCCTTGTTGTAGGATTTGGGTGGAAACCTCATTGCCTGGAGAGAAACAAGGGAGACGAGAAGCTGTGAGCAGAGAGCGCCCTCCACTCTGCCCCGCTGTCCCCTTCTGCCAGCCACAAAGTCACCGCGAGGGTCGAGATGGGAATTGCCACCGGCGGGGCCGGAGCCGGGAAGGCCGCGGGCGCTCACCTTGACCGACATGTTGTGGATGTCCAGGCAGAAGGAGATGCGCTGGTGGAACGCCAGCTGCGGCTCCCGCGTCGAGTAGATGTCGATCATCTCCTTGGACTGCACGTAGCCCTTCTCGTGGTTGATGCTGGCCTCGATCACGCCGTCCCGGATGGCCTGCGAGGAGGGCGCGCGGTCGGAGCGGCCGCGGGCTCCGAGGCGGCCGGTTAGAGCCAGGGAATTGGCCAGTGGGACCGGAGTGCGGGATGCAGCGCGCAGGGACGGGATGCGGGGAGCCCGGGACGGGAGTGTGGGACGCAGGGATGGGACGCAGGGACCCCGGGATGGGAGTGTGGGACACAGCATGCAGGGATGGGATGCGGGGACCCCGGGATGGGAGTGTGGGACACAGCATGCAGGGATGGGACACGGGGACCCCGGGACGGGAGTGTGGGATGCAGCGCGCAGGGATGGGATGCGGGGACCCCGGGATGGGAGTGTGGGGCACAGCATGCAGGGATGGGACGTGGGGACCCCGGGATGGCAGCGCTGCAGGAGCGGCCCGGCCGCAGCGGGAGCTGCAGGTGGCTCTTGGGGCTGAGCAGTGACACAAAATCCCAAACTACCTTGGCTACAATGAACTCCGCGTCCTCCGGGCTGTCCAGCTGCAGCTTCTGGGCGATATCAGCCAGGGAGATGCGGGAATAGGAGAGGCTGATCATCCGGACACCTGGGACGAGGACAAGAGCTGAGCCCTCTCCTGCCGGGCAGCCACAGCCCCACGTGTACGAGGTGGCACCCGAGCCCGTGGCACCGGCTGTCACACGTCACACACCACGGCGTCCTACCTGTCTTGATGACGTTGTGCCTCAAGCGGATGATCAGGGTGTAGGTGCCATCGGCCTGGAACTTGTCCCCAAACTGGTCGAGGACCTGGTTGAACTTGGCCAGGTTCCCGGTCCTGACGGCTGGAGCAGGCAGATGAGGGAGGAGAGAACGTGTAAATCGGGGAAGGATCCCGGGACAAGGCGCCGCCGGGAACGCGGGGCAGGGCCCGGCTCCCCGCTCTGCCGTCCATCCCTGGGACACCCCGGGAGAACCTCGGCAGCCTCTCGGGGCCCGCGGCCTCGCGCTGCAACCTGGCGCCAAGAGCAGTCCGGGTCCCTTGGAGGCAAGAGGAGAGAGACCCCCATTGCTCACCCCCCCGCGGCTCCCCACTCCCCCCCGCGCGCGCGGGACGCGCCAGGACGCGGCGGCTCCGCGGGGAGCCCGGGAAGGGCCCGGCGTACCCTGGGTCAGGAGGAAGTAGGGCATGAGCGAGCGCTTGAGCGAGGGCTGCCGGAACTGCAGCCGGTCCGGGATCTCCCCCAGCAGCAGCTCCACCACGATGAGCAGCTTGTGCACCTGGAGCCGGGAGAGCCCGTGAGGCCACGGAGCCGGGAGAGCCACGGACGGCTCCTCCGTGGGAGAGCGGCAGGGACGGGGACCGGCCGCAGCCCCGGCGCGCTCCGGGTGCGGAAGCGACGCTCCGGATGCGACGCCGCGGGCGCTCACCGTCTGCTTGAAGCCCACGGCCGTGTGCTGCGGCGCCTTGCGCAGCGCGTTCGTCATGGTCCTCCGCGCCTCCGAGTACTCCAGCTGGATGGCCTTGATGCGCCCTGGGAGCGGGAGAGGGTTCACGGGGGGCAGGAGGCGCTTGGAAAAGCCCCCCGGGCGAATCCCATCGGACCCACCCGGCTCCCAAGGCCCAACAGTTTCCCCGCGGGAGCAGAGGCCCAAATCCCACAGGCGCCCCGGGCCGCCCCCCGGTCTCACCCGTGTAGTAGAGGTACCGGGCCCACTCGTTGTTGTTGGCCTGCTCGGGGAACACCGACTTGGAGACGAGCTTCTCCGCTTGGTCGTAGAGGTTGTAGTGCAGGTAGTTCCTCAGCAGCAGGTTGAGGAGCGTGGCCTGCCCGTCGGCGTCGTGGCGCAGCGTGGCCGTGCGCAGCCGCGCGTGCAGGAAGCTGCGGCGGGGAGCGCGTCACCGGGAGGAGGAGAGGGGCCGCCCGGGGCCACCCCAAAGGCCCTCTCCTACCTCCTGACCACGTCGAGTTTATTCAGGAACTCGTAGATGCGCGAGTGGTAATAGTAACACTTGGCCACCACCAGGTCGAGGGCTCGGCGGTTCTGGGAGCTGATCTTCTGCATCAGGTCGTCGGACACTTTCTGGGCCTGCGGGAGGGCGGCGCAGGGCGGGACGGGTGAGCTGGGGACCGAGCAGGGCCCCTCATGCTGCGGGGACGAGGGGAGGCCGGGGGGAAGGAGGGGAGGCCGGGGGGACGGAGGGGAGGCCGGGGGGACGGAGGGGAGGCCGGGGGGACGGAGGGGAGGCCGGGGGGAAGGACGGGAGGCTGCGGGGAAGGACGGGAGGCCGGGGGGAAGGAGGGGAGGCCGCGCGAGGCTCCCACCTCGGGGTAGCGCTTGCTGTTCATCAGGTGGATGACGAGCAGCAGCTGCAGGTAGGTCTCCACCTCGGGCAGCAGAGGGGCCGCCGCCGCCTTCCCCGTGCGCGGGCGGAACTGCGGCTCCGCTTCCGTGTCCATGGACTGCGGAGAGACGCGTCAGGGCCCAGGGCCCCCCGTCGCACGCGTCCCGTCCCCCCCGGGCGGCCGCCCGTCCCCCCGGCGTCACCTCGTCCAGGAAGCCGAGCAGGAAGTCGCGCGCGGCGCCGTTGGAGGTGAAGAAGCCGAGCACGGCCTTGTGCAGCACGTTGGCGTTGAGGCGGCGCGACGTGGAGGGCAGCGCGCGCAGCGCCCGCAGCACGTAGCGCGGCTCCTTGCCCGCCACGGCCTTCTCCAGCTGCCTCACGTGCTCCTTGATGTCTGCGGGCGCACGCGGCTCAGCGGGGCCCCGGGCGGCCGCTCTCTGCTCCGAGCAGGAGGCCGGGCGCTTCCCAAAGCCCCTTCCCACCTCGGTTATCCCTTGGTCCACGGGCTCTGGCTCCCCTTTCCCAACTTTCCCAACTCCTGCACCCCCCCCAGTGACCCCTCCCCTGAGATCCCCCCCCAGCTCCTTCCTTCCAGGCACCCCCCCCCCTTCCCCACAGCTCCTGCCCCCCCCTCCCAGGGATCTGCCCCCCAGGGGCTCCCTGCAGCCCCTCCTGCTTCCCGCCCTCCCCAGGAACCCCCCGTGTCCCCTCTCCCCCCACCCACACCACCCTTCCTCCCCCTCCCTCAAGGACACCCCCCCTTCCCTCCTCCTTCCCAGAGCCCCCCCAGCTACTGCCCCCCATTAAAGACCCCGTTATCCTCCCCCGACCGAGACCTTCCCCCCAGTGACCCCCCCGATGTCCCCCCTCCCCCTTGACACTCCCCCCCCCAGCCCCTTCCCCCTTGCAGACCCCCCAACAGCTCCCTCCCCCTTGGAGAATCCCTTGGATCCCCCCGTGGTTCCCCTCGCTCCTCACAGCGACCGCCCCAACAATCCCCTCGTCCCCCCACACCCGCCTTCTCTCCCACCCCCCAAATTATCCATCCTCCCCCTCGCATAAACTCCCGGTCTCCCTCCCTCACCCTCCAGCGTGACGGCGTCCAGCTCGCGCTGCGGCTGCCGCTCCCCGCCGGCCTCGGCCGCCGCCGCCGCCGCCGCCGCCGCCTCCTCGCGCATCTCCACGTCGGGGGGCGCGGGCGGGGGCCCGTCGGGGGGCGCCTTGGCCTTGTCGCCGCGGCGGCGCGAGCCGCCCTCCTGCTTCATGGCCGGGCCGCCCGTGACACTGCAGCAAGCGCGCGGCACGCCGGGAGCCGCCAGGCCCGCGCGGCCGACACACGAGCAATCGAGCGGGCGCCCCGCTCGGGCCTTTCCGCCGGCCGCTCGGCCTCTCTCGCCGCTCGCTCGGGTGTTTCCGCCATACGCTCGGGTGTTTCCGCCAGCCTCTCTGCTCCTCCCTCCCGCCAGCTCGGGTGTTTCCGCCAGCCGCTCGGCTCCTCCCTGCCGCCCGCTCGGGTGTTTCCGCCAGCCGCTCGGCTCCTCCCTCCCGCCCGCTCGGGTGTTTCCGCCAGCCGCTCGGCTCCTCCCTCTCGCCCGCTCGGGTGTTTCTGCCAGACGCTCGGGTGTTTCCGCCAGCCGCTCGGCCCCTCTCGCCTCCCGCTCGGCTGTTTCCGGCAAGTGCTCGGGTATTTCCGCGGGCCGCTTGGCGCATGCGCGAGCGTTTCCCGCCTGCCGCGCTGAGGCGAGGCGCGAGGATCGTTGACTGCGGTCGGCGGGGCCGCTGCTCTGGGGGGGTCCGGCCGGTTGCAGCTTCCCCCCGTCGCCCCAATGGGCCTATGGCCCCAAGCCCAAGTTCTGCTGCCTCGACCCCAGCTCCCATTCAGCATATGCAGCCCTAAAACCACCCAGGTAAGAGCTCCAGTGCAGCCAACTTTCAGCCACCTTGAGCTTGTTATGCATGAGAATAATAATAATAAAAAATGCCTTTGAGAACATCCAACTTCTCAGTAAGGAATTATTCTCTTTATTTTTGTAGTAGTAAACAGAGCATTTGCTACATTTATGCTAAAAGAATTTAAATTACTAATGGCTTCACGTCTGTTTTCTGAGTTTTAGAGGAAGTTAGCATAAGGCAGGTGTGCAGTCCATTCATTGCTATTGAGTTCTCTAACAACCTAATAAGAGTTTTCCAATTTGCCTAACATATAAGTGCTGGCTCATAGTGGAGGAGGTCAGAGGAGTGTGTGGTGAGGATATCTTAACCTCTTTTTCACTTGCTGTTATGCATTCAATGGGAATTTAGTTCTGAGATTTGGTTTCAGGTCTCCATAAGCAGACAGGTTGCTTTAGGACTCTGCTTTTTCCCATCTGAAGCAGGGCTGGGTTCGAATACTGAGTGTATTGCCTGGATAGAAGCGAAGCTTGGATACAGAAGGCATCTTGCAGTAATACTTTCAAATATTATCTCCAAGCCATTCCCTTTAAATGGTTCCTAGCTGGGAGAAAAGTGTAGTCTAGTCTGACCCGCTCAGAAGATGTAGCGCGTACAGCGATGCATACAGGGCTGCTAGGGTTGTGAAGGCCTCTTGCTCACATTCAGCCCATCCGTTTTTCTGAATCTTCACTCCGCTCATCTCTAACATTACAGTGGTTAATTTTTGTCCTTGTCCTTCGGAGAAGGAGAGCAGCCTGGCATCCACGCTGAAGCACCTCTCTGTGTTTTCTATGTCATGTTCCAAGATGCTCTTGACCTTTGCAACAGGAAAAAGAGCTAAGTTGGTGTTTTCAACCCCCAGCAGTGATGCCACCCGTCCCTGGAAGTCACCAAGTGACTAAATGGTGCCTTTGACTTGTGAACTTTGACTTCAGCGTCTTCCAGGCTCACTGAATAATACAGGTTTATATGTAGCACTTCTCACACAGCAAGATCACCACACTCAGGTACTCAGTTTTCAGTTTCTTGTGAATTAGTCATGTCTAAGAAATCAAAATGCTGCTGGGCCTGTAAATCTGAAGCCCAATAAGTTAACTGCTGGTCAGGAAGATGCTTGCAACTGTGGTAAGCTCATGGCAAACCCTCTGAGAAGAGCTATACTAGAAAATGATACTCAGCTGCATCCAGTTTAGTGTTTGCAAAACAGATTCTTCCTTCCCTTCTTTCCCATGTTACCTTAAGTTATGATATACTGCTACTTATACCATAATCTTGATTTTTATGGTATATTTTAACTATATATTATGCTTGTTATTTCAAAAATGTTTTTTGTTTATTTAAAAAAAAATAGAGCTCCCTTTGTTTTGAGACAGGTATGACTAGATTGTGTGTGGTTCTTACCAGCTCAAGCTGTTGAGACACAATCTTCTCCTCCAAAGACTCTAGCAATAGCAGCAGCTGATCTTCTGTTAATTCTGGAGAATTAAAGCAGATTTATAGCCCAAAACAAACAACCCCCACAAAAAATACCCCTTTCCCTTCAAACAACAGCGAAAAAGAACAACAAAAGAAACTACTGATTTGTTTTAGGCCCAACTGACAAGATAATGACTACCAATTGTCAGCATGGAACCCCAGTTTGATCAAAAATTGTGTATTTTATCCTAAGTTAATCAAACAGTCTCTCTGTGAACTGATTGACAGTGGTATTTAGGCCTTACCCTCCAGAGCATAAAGGGTGTAGTTAATTCCTTCTGCAAGCCCCAGGAGGAGGGGACTCGGAGAATCCCGTAAACTGAGCAGTAGGTCTTTTAAATCCGGGCTGTCTGTTTCCAACTCACATTTGCCAGTATCATAAAGAACAGCTTCCATCTGGCGGGGCAGAATCAGAGAAAGAAATCTCAGGATTTCAGAAGAAATTGCACTTGCAATGTAACTACAGAAGTGGACCTAGAAATGGTCCTGGAATAGGCGCTTCCCATCCCTGAGCTATTTATGAGGCTCTAGTTGAGGTTTTAGTGAAGTACGACATTCACACATTAAATTCAGAATATTCAGACACTTAAATGATTTGTTGATACCTTCAGATAAGGAAATCTTCTAACTTCTTGGGGAAAAAAAGTCTGTAAAGCCTGAGAAGAGAGGCTGCTAAGCTGAACTGAGGATGTATTTCCCCAGACCACTCTGTCCTGGGCACCTTCTGCCTCCCTTTGCGTAGTGACCAGAGGAATGTGCTGAGGAATGGTTTGGATTGCTAGTCATGGCATAGGAGATGACTCCTGGGGGCAGGTGTATGATAGCAAAGGGCTTTGTAGCTCTAAATGTGGTAATGGGAAGAACTCTGCTTACTTTCTGGGCCAGCTCTTGAAAGAGGTTCCTGTTTCTCATCACAGCTTTGAAGGATTTTAAAAATATGTTGTGCAGATCCACAGATAACTTGGAGAAAAATCGGTATTTTGCGCTAACTTCCTTTTGTAGCGCTCCTAACTGTCTCGGTAAAAAGCCTGGAAAACAGAAAAGAGTTTTAATATGTCACTTTTAAATTAGGGGAAGACTACAGTAGGTCCACTGGCATCCCTAAAATTGCAATTTGAAACATTTAGACTAGTATTTTTGAAAAAAAGTAATAGGTAACTTGAATATACTTCCTTATGGACAGTTGTGGTGGCTCAGGTGATGGGCAATAGCCCCGGTAAACACATTGCTCTAGATGGTGTGGGTTTATCCTGAGAAATTTCTGCTTAGCTGAATGGCTTAAAAGTAATGCAAATAATAGTATTAAGATACACTGCTTGCCATCAGACATGAATGTTTGTTCATCATCCTCCGGGAAATGGCAAATATCTACAAGAGAATAAAAAGGGAATTGTTAACTGAGAAAATACTTAAAGTTGGATAAGTTTTTTCCTTTTTTTCCCTCTAAGTCTGAAGATATTAGCACCCCAGTTATGAAATTTCCTGCGCTCACTGTAAGTCAGACCGTGATATTGTTTCAACTGTTCTCCACTGCATCCGCTTTCTGCACTTCCTCTATAAGAAAAGGACCTTTATCCTTTGCACAGTGTTTCAACAGGAACTGCCTTTGGAATTTACAGAGTTTATAATAGAGATTTCCTTATAAGTTTGTTTCTTTCCAAAAAAAACACCGCTTCACCTCCCTCCTAAGTAGCTCTTTAGCTCACTTTATGTAAAAATGCTCATTTTCTTTCAAACGAGCTGCGGCGTGGGGACGTTAGGCTGAAAGAGGTTTTAGGAAATGTTTTTGCTGCCTGCAGTGGAAGGGTTGGAAGTCACTTACCCCATGATCCGTCTCCAATTAATAGCTGTGTTGTCCTGAACGCCATGGTGCAGCCTTTGGATATAGTTATGCCTTGTCTGAAGCCTCCGGTGCCCTGATCAACAACAACAAAAAGTGTCACTAGACCCAAAAAGGCACACAGATATTCTCAGACGTCTGGCTGCTGAAGATAAACACAAATCAAACCTCTGTGATGAACTTGGCGTAAAGCTGGACCATTAAGTTCCCTTCTATCTTGCTGGTTTCCTCACATTTGGTTTCCTCTAAGACTTGTATCGATTCAGAAACCACAAACAAATTCTGTTGCTTTTTCTTTAACTGTTGAATGAAGGAATGTTTCATATTCATTTTTCTAAAGAAGGGAAAAAGATGCAATATTAATGCTGAATGTCTGTTGGTTTTATCTGGGAGTTATACCAAAAATACCTGCAGCCTGTGTAGACACAGAGGCCTTATGCTTGTGTCCTTTCTCTTGCTGTGTGAGTATACATAAATGTGACAATGTGGTTAAGAGGCTTTTTGTGGGGGGGAAAAAAGGTGAGCTACAATTTCTGCTGTCCCCTGTGCACTTCCCTTCTGCATCTTTTAGGGACCTGCAGGAAGGATGTGGCAGAGGAGGCTGTGTTCTGGCAGGCCACATAGGTGCCATGTCCCAGTTTGCCTGTTCATTTCCAGGGATAAAATATGAGAAGAGATGGCTCGACTGGCGTTGAGGTGTTTCTACTTAAAAGCTCCTTACATAGGTTTGTGTTAGGATTTCTTTGTTTTTACCACCTCTTTCCTCCAGAAGTACGCATAGCTAGTGCAAATGCAGGGGCTTCACTCTCAATTTTGGAGGCTGAAAACAATTTGTGTGATCTGGCATAAGGCAAAAGGGGGTGACCAAAGCATGTGTTCTCTCTTCACACCTTCCTTACCTTTCTGCTTTCAGTGACTCAAGTTTTGCTACTGGAATGTGTTTCTTTTCCAGCTTGATGGACCTGTCTTTGGACCAGCAGGTAGATAGAGATACTTCTGTGTTTGCAGAGTTAACAGGAATTTGAAGTTTCCCTTGAATTTTGCCGTCGACGTGGTGTGTGAGTGTAACTTGGCTTGAATCTTGAACATCCTTAGCAGGGATGAGGGGCTCTGAAATAATTTGATGTGCTTGATTAAACATAATTACACAGACTCAGAACTCATGCACACAGGAAAGATGGGTCATGGCAGCCCCTGAGTGAAAACAGAATGATCTTTGGCTTACGGAAACAAACAGGATGATGTTTGGCTTATCAGCCAAAAATGGTGAATTTAAGAGTGATAAATCTGGGCATTACCTGCACTTGTTTTGTCTTCTCCAGGTAGCAGCACATCATAGAGGTTATACTCTGTTCTCCTGTAGCCAGGATTTCGGTTAAAAATGGTTTTTCCTTTTCTTCTAACTAGGCAGAACAGTCTGAAATGTTCTTGGTCCGAGATACTAGAAACTGGAATCAGTTCTCCCTTTGGATCCATCTGCTTTGCTATGGATTGGGTAACTTTTTTGAACATACTGCTGAAGCTTGATCAAAAACTTTGAACCGAAAGATAGTGTACTTTTGCCTTGGGAAAGGTAAAGACAAATTAAGCCAAATTACTTGAAATACAAATAGGAGGCTTCAGAAGAAATATCTGGCACTTCTAATTTATTGAGCAGTTTTTTTTTTTTAAACACCCAGAAAGTCCACATTTGTACTAGGGCATATTTATACAAGATTATTTACAGGGAAGTTCTTGGCGAACCAGGGATAACTAATGTGTTGACCCCATTTAAAATTGGTGAGGAGGGGAAAAAAAGTTTGTGCAATTTCCTGCCACAATGAGCGAGCAGTTTGAGAAGGATGATTCTTAGTTTCTTTATAAGTGCTACTTCTGCATTTTACTCCCTTATATCTTGAGGCCTGACAGATAAGAGTGATTTATTGGGAAATGACAGTGCTAAAGCATTAGAAAAAATGATTTTGTTGAAATCTGACAGCGAGAAAGTGAAAGTGTTGAGAGGAGAGTAATGATTTCCAGGAAAGCGATAGGACAGCTTGCTGTATGCTGAAATGTTCCTCGGCATTTTGGGTACATTTGGGTACATTTTGGGTACTGTAGCTGCAGGCTCCTCCTCCCCCTAAACACACACGTTCCGGCACGGCTGCTCCATTATGATCCAGCTCTCTGCCTTCGTCTCCCCCGAGAAAGGTGGATGTTAGGCAGAAAGGCAGGCGCTGTCAGACTCTGTCCTGTTTCAGCTTGTTGGTACTTTCAGTTTCATTTCTTGCCTTTCTAGCAATATTTGTAAGGCACAATGAAGAATATTCTGGATTTATGAATTGAAAAAAGCTACTGTAGTCATTAAGGAGAAAAGCGTACAGGGTTTTTCCCCCCCATCTGTACCCTACTTCATCAGATTTTGCTAGAGAAAGGAAGAGAAGCAGATTGTGGGTTATAGTTCATGTTAGTGATTCCATCACACGGCGGAGGGAATTGTTCCTCCTCCTTACTTAAGGTCCCTCAGCAGTCTGAAAAAGCAGTTCGATTCTTTCAAATTTGTGAAGACTGACACATCAGAGGATAGAATATTGTATAAAATGAGGGCAGGAGTGAAGAAATAGTCCTACTCTCTTCTGTTTCATGTGGAATCATTTTAGTAGTTTGCAGAGAACTCATTCTCTTACCAGACTTAAAAAAAACCCATAAAACTAAAACTGCTCTTAAGTTTGCTCTACTCCTCTCCTGTATGGAAAGCTCTTAAAAATCCACTTGCCTCTTTACGGTGCGAAGCAGCTTCTCTTCTTGCCTCTTCCTCAGTGCAGAGGTTCATGCAGTCACGGGCGCTGTGTGTAGCGTTGCCTCTTTAAAGCAGAGGGGTGGAGAAATGCTTGAGGTGTCCGGAAATAGCAATAGGATTGCCCTAATATAGCACATAATTCTTGCTCCCAAAAGTTCTGTCATCAGTGTGGTTTTCTGTCATGAATTGTTACAGTGGGCGTGGATAATCTTAAATAGTGCCATGGATTAATTCCTCTTATATTTTAAGATTAATGCCATTCCTAGTCTGGTTTTGAGTTGTACTGCACTTCTTATCTATTGAAATAACATGTTCTGGTTTTGGAGATTTCACTAAAGCTGTCAGAGAGGAACAACTAGGTGTGTTGTAGACAAGAGGACAATGTTATTACTTTACTGGGAGCACTTTCAGGAACTAGCTGCCATGTGTTAATCATTGCATTGAAATCTCTGGACTGTGTGTTACAGTTACGAAAGCTGTCATAAACCATTTCTTGGGATTTTCTGTAAGACTTTATATCATTTCTACAGTTTGTTTTTAAAAACCTGAATGCCAGGCATGCGAGGGGAAGAGCCCTGAGGCCAAAGCACTTGGCATGTGTCTTTCCCACTCGTCCGTGTGTCCAGCTGAGCAGGGATGCACACCTGCACCCGCCGTGCTCCACTCCAGGAAGCTGCAAGCCTTCTGCTGCACTGCACTCTTTAAGCTTGTTTAACAGCAAATCCTGGCCATGCAAAATTCAGGGAAGCAAACGCAAGTTTTTACATGAATACTTACTTTATTAGTTTCTCTTAGAATACTGTACAAAGGAGTAATAAAAATATTCACACTTTATTTTAGAAAGTTCTCTAGATGAGATTTTTTTGTATACACAGCAAAAAGAAGGGCTACTGGAAAAAAACCCTAAAACTATGTACAATGTGAGAATGTTCCATAAAAAACTAATTTAGCTTGCTTAAATTGATCCAGGGAAGATGCGTATACACACCACTCACATGCTTAAAATGTATATTACGGGCAATGATAAAGCAATGTAAGTCACAACAGGAAGGATTAATGTGTTAACAATGGTAACCCAGCTGCTGTCCCTTTTTTAAGGGCCAGTACCATCCTTTTATTAAAAAGGTAATAAAAATAAAAGTACTCTGGAGTTAAGTAGCCCTGGATCTCAGGGTATTCCTTTTTTAAAGGCTTTCTCCTGCAAAGGATTGGGCTCCATGACATCCTGTTAGGTATATTAAATTAATTGCAAGACAGAATCTCTAATTTGGAAACATCAAGCTGGTAGTATTGATTGTTTTGTGGCTTTTCCTGGTACAGTGATTTCCGTACTGTGCAAGTACATGGTCTTGACAATGGCTTAGAGCAGTTTTTGCCCATAACAAGATCAGGCAAAGGGATGGCTTTTGCCAGCACCTGTGAATGCATCTAATGGTGCTTCTCAAAACCTTTTTCCCTTCTCCATCCACAGTAAAACAAAATGAACGGCATTTTTAGGTACATACTTGTCCATTCTTTGTTCTCAGTCCCTCAGTGGAGTCTACCTGTAATTCTCCATCTGCAGTTTACTCTGGTCACTATGCAGGCAGCCAGTACAAGGCTTAAAGGGAAATATCCTGTGTGTTGTGACTGAAATCCCATTTAAAATCAGTAACAATCATCTCTCCTTCATTGCAGGTACTTGGAGAAAATCTTCTGGTCTAAAAGAACTAATGGAAAGTCTTTTTCAAGTAGGTTTTCTATTTTCTTTTAATAATTTTCACATTTGCCCTGTAGATGGCATCTTAAATCAATAATTGCTCAAGTAACTACAAATCTTATCCAGATGCTTAACATACTGTATAATTAACATGAAATGTTCTTTTCAGTTTTTACTTCATTTCCCCATATTTTTCCTGTTTTCCTTTATATTTCATTTGATTGGATTAACTGCATGAGTCCAAGTTAACTTCCAGATATTCCCTGGCCAAAATGTTGTGCCTATGTTGTGAAGAATGTAACTTGCCATATAACCCCAAATACATGTGTGTAATGGCTATTTTAATTCATTTCAGTATGAACAAAGTAAATCAGAAAAGTTTGCTATTAAAATTAAGGCTTTGTCTAACAAGAGATTTTAGGCTTTAAAAACTGCTCTTTTGAGAAACTCGTAATTCCATTCTGTTCTATATTGTTTAGCAGTTAATCTTCAGCTCAACAAGATGGAATCAAATGTCCCTAGTTTCAGTTAATAGTAAAAATATGTTCAGATCCTCAGCTGCTCTAACACCAAGGCCTTCAATGAAGCCACGGTGCCGTAGTTATTTACGAACACCTGACCCTGAACTTCAGTTTATTTTTCTGCTAAAAACATCAAAATAGCCCTGATTTTATGTGCATGGACTTACAGAAATAGTCAATACATGTCTGTTGGGATGATTTTTTTAAGCAGAAGCATCCTTGGTAAGTCAACTGTCTTTGCAGGTAAGTGAATGGTTTTTGCCCCTCACATTCTAGCTAAATAACTAAATTGTGCTCTTTTCCCTGGAGGAGATTTGCCAATAGCGTGCACATTCCACGTGCTGTCAGACATTCGGATTTGCCGAGCACCGTGCAGTCTACACCACGGATTTTGGCCTAGCCATCCTGTTAAGAACAGGCTCTACAAACATGAAGGTAGCAGACCTTCTACAGGCATTCAAGACATTAAAATGACTAAGAAATCAACAGTATCAAAGGTACTCAGCTGATTGAAGAACTAGCTCTACTTTGAAAACAATATTTTATTTCAAAAGTCATTGTCTAGTAGCTTAAAGAGTATATTAGCTTTAGGGTATATAGTACCTTAACTAAAGCAGCAATCTCTGTCATGGTGGTTAAAAGGTTTTTTTAAAAAAAAAGGAGAGGGGAAAAAAAAAAAGAGAGAAACAAACCAAATAAATTAGACATCTGTCAAACTCCCTCACTGGAGAATAGCACTTAAACATCAAGCCAGACTCTTTTTTTGTCTCTCTTCAAGAGCTTCCTTTTGACTTAGACTATTTCCATTTCAAACATACTAGATAATATGTCTCTAGGCATTACAACAGCCCTCTGAGAAATATTGAATGTTTTGTTTTTCCTTTTCTCAGCAGCGGTCTGATAGTAAATCTGAGGCAGAGAAGTAGAACAGCTTGCCCAAAATTAGGCATGGAGTAGTATTAGGCTTTATATGCAAACTTGAAGTTCTTCTATCTCTGTCCATATTGAGACCATCAAAGAGAACTCATCAGCATTTACTCTCTTGCCCACTGACTTCTGAGGCTATACTTGGCTAATGCAGGGAACAAAATACCATATTTAAAATGTTTAGATTGTTGTCAAAATTATGAAATGTACAAGTACTAAGACAACAAAACTACAGGCTTTTAGGGGAAGCATGAGGAAAAACACATTTCAACCAGCACACAACCTAAAATAAAACCCTTTAGGAACAGTAGAAAGATCTCTCAACCAGGAGAGCTAAACCTGCAAACTCATTTTATTTAGGTGGACAATTTTATGGGGCGAAGAAAGCTCAATACTGTTTCTATCCTAAATCATCAGTTATCTTCAGGGACCCACTGCATCCTCGCGGTGCTCCGCTCGGGAGCTGGCGGCTGCTGCTTAGTGCAGCTGTCCTAGAGCTCCTCACCCTGTCGGAGGCCACTCGAGGGCCAGGGAAAGCTGCTGTGGGACTAGGGACAGACACTGTGCATCAAGGTAAGGGACAGGCTTCCAGGCCGAGTCAGATATCCTGACTTTTCCTCGTGTGAAGTGAGATGCTGAATTAAGTCTAACCGGAGAACGGGCTGTGTCAGTGACACGCACCCACACCCGGGAGATCGAGTTGCTGGCTGGAGGAGAAAAATTCCGGTCACAGCCATTAACTGCCTGTATCCAGCAGCCGTCAGCCTCTCAGCTGGCCTCTCCCTCTCAGTCTTCAGTTTGCTGCATTCTCCTTCGATCTCCCTGTAACAGGGAGCTCGGTGACACTTCTAGTCAATCATTAAAATAACTTGCACCCTGCCCCTTAATCCAGATGCTCTTTGAGCGCTGCCTGAGTGCGTGGAGTGCGCTTTGAAATGGGTGGTTTGGGGTGGGGAGCAACGTTACTGAAATTCTGCTGCAAGCTGAAAATAACTAGCATGATTTAGGAACTGATAGGGACTTTCTCCCCCGAACTACACAAATGGTACCATAGAAAACCGAAAGCTCTGTCAAATTTTAGGTCATTCTTTCCTGTATTCTTCTCAGTAAAATCCTTTTTCAGTGGGACAAAGGATTTAGAAATAAAAATCTGTCATTCTCTTCTTCCCCACTCCCTGCCCCAATATGAAATCCATATCCTAAAACAATCAAGTTTTGGGAAAGTCTGGCTGTATCCCTTTGAATTTTCCCATGTATCATTTAAAGCACCTAGCTTCAGAAAGGGAAATATATTTTAAAGTGCATTTACCACAGCAATAGTACCAGCACTAGAAGCTTTTTCCCTCATCCCTGTACTTTTCATTCTGTGTCTGGGACAGATGAAAACCTCCCCAGAATTCGTCCTCTTTGTACCTTGAAGTCTCAGTGTATCTGCATCTACTTAATGACACTGGAATAAAAGAAATCCAGTGTCACGTATCCTGCTCTGCACTAAACTCTACTCTGGAGCTTGTTTAGATTTATTGGGCATGAGGATCCAGCATGCGGTATACGTCTATTGGATACTGCATTTAAACGGCTGCCGTGAAACTATATCCCAGTGTGCATGAGGATGAGGAGAAGGACTAAGGAGAAGGAATTTCCCCCCCCTCTCCCCTGCTCCTCTTCAATTTGCTCCATCCCAGCAGTTCAGTACTTGTTGATCCCAAAGATCCGGACTCCATGCAACTGGGGCAGTTTGGGGATCAGGACACTCATAAGGGAGATGGTGTTGATTATGAAGTGTATCCGGTCATACTTTGTGTAAAAGCTGGTTAGAAAATACCTGGAAAGGAGGGGACAAAAAGAGTAAGTTGAATTACAGCACCCGCGGTTTCAGTCTTCCTCACGGTTCCCTGTTTGCTTAACCCTGTATCTGACCTCTTTTTGGACAAGGCACATAATTATGTTCTGTTCCTGTTCTGTGGCTATTATCATGGGATCCTATTCCACAGCAGGCTCTTAAATATTACCATAGTCTATAAAAACAAGTTCCCTGCTAGCGCAGCAATGCCCGGGATGCTGGACCTTAGAGCAGCACAGTCTATATGGATCTATCCAGAGTACTTTAGAAGCATTAACTCCAGCTGCAGGGCACCCCAAGGAACCTGGGGACTGTTCTTAAAACATTTAGCCCGAGAGCAGGCAAGGGCAGTGCTGATGTGTGTTTCTACAGCCTGCTGCTAAATACATCCATAGATAAATTGCTCTGCAAGCCGAAGCGGGGAAGGGAGCCGGAAAGCAGTGACTTGGAGGAAGGGGGAGCGTTCGGTGTCCCCAGGGCGGCGGCGCTACTCACAGCACGATGGGCATGATGGTGAGGAACTTGCGCGACGCCGTGAACTGCACCCCGTAGTCCATCTGCTCCCAGTGCGTGAGCAGCCGGGCCTTCCCCTGGTCGGGCGTCTCGAACGGTGTGCCCTTCACCGTGTGCAGGAAGATGTACATGCTCTGCGGCAAACGACAGCGGCTGCAGCGCGCGGGGCCGCCGGGGCCTCGGCGCCGCTGCGGCCGGCGAAGCCGCAGGAGCTAACGAGGCTCTAAGAGCTAACGAAGCTCTAAGAGCTAAACCGCTGGCTGGGGCTGCTCGGATGCGGCAGCGTAAGCAAAGAAGGTGGCTGCAACGTTTCAGCGTTGGGATCTCTGGGATCGGGGTGCCGGTACAGACTTGCACCGTGCGGCAGCGGTGCGAAATGCTTCCCAAGGGCGCTGGGAAACCTGCGAGCGGCGAGGGCCTCTCCCTGCTCTGATTACCAGGTAACTTCTTGAAGCAGAGCAAGAGTTACAGACAAGCAGCGAGTGTCTGCTAAGTTGGGCTTGTCTTTTAAATAGTTATTGGTGGTGTCTCAAACTCCTTGCTGGTCCCAGGACAGGGCACAGAGGAGAGAAGGGGAAGGGAGCAGGCAGCATTTGTGCTGAATTCAGCCTCCAGCAGCTCCGGTTACAGCCACAGATAACATAAGCAAGAGGATCCCCATGAAGAGGGGGTATTTCTGACTCCTGAAGAGTCCCAGCCTGAGGGTGGAGGTTGAGTAAGTCACCCTGTGGCTCTGGAAATGCAGATAAAGGAACCATTTTAATGGGGTCTTACTAGAGCAGCCGGTGCTGTGACCCCCCCACACACACACACACTCCATGTGTCCCGGGAAATCCAGCCCTTACCATGTTGTGAATGATGTTAGTAAGAGTCCAGACCACAGGAACGCTGAAGAAGGGGATGCTCAGCAGCACGACGTGCAGCAGGCCAATTCCAAGGACGTAGGACAACCAGATGCCCCGGCTGTTCATGACACGGGTGTTGGGGTTCACCTCGCTGTGCGCTGTTCCCACATTCATGTTGGCTTTTATGTCAGTCGGAACCCCTGAAACTAAAGGAGAGCCAGGTTAGTACTCGGATTTCGGGTAATTTTATTACTCAGTTAAGAGCAGCTCGGGTGGAGCTGTTGCTGTCAAGCAAACCTGAGTTCTATTGTGGTTGTTATAAAAATCACAAGTCAGCTCACTTCTTGGCAACTCGTTTTTTTCCATTTGTAGAGCTGACATTTCTGAGAGGAAGCTAAATCCAGAACAGCTGAAATTTGGGAATAATGTGTGGGACGCCTGTCTGTGAGAGGAGCTGTGTGATGTGCTGCAATGTCTTCTTGGAACCAAGGTGTCAAGGTTCAATCCCATGATTGCTGGACAAGACTCAGACAAACACTTTCCAGGTCATGGTGACAGTGTTAATGACAGAAGCACTTACATATGAAGCTACTTTATGGTTTATGGCTGTTTATGGGTTCAGCATACCTTAAAACTCACCAGTCCTTGTAGAACAAAGGCACGACAGCTCTATAATGACAGATCTCTCAAGTGCTTTCACTGATTTATAAGGGTTCTGCATAGCTCTAGGGCCTTGTTGCTCTCGCCATCTAGCTTACGTGTTCTGCCTTCCAATTGAAAACTTTAGCAAAAAGTTTTGCATGGGGAAGGAGGGAGATTTTCAGCAACAGAAAATAAGTTGGAGAGAACAAGGAAGACTGTAGCAAGAGCTGCAAAGGAGACGGCTCCCGTCCCAGCTGGAAGGAGCAGATGCTGCGTAGGAGAAACGCGCTGAGATGTTTTTCCGAACAATCCCAGGAAGAGGGAGCGAGTCAGCGCTGTCCTTTCGGACAGCAACGGCAGCCTTTGGACAGGGCCCTGGGATGGCACAGCGGGGCTTCACGTGGCTGCCTCGGTGACTAGCGGCAGGGATCGGTCACGCTTCAGCATCACTGGGAACACGAGTGTGTCCGGCTTAGCCATCCTCAGGAATTACAAGAAATAGCAGAATGGGGAAATAACGGTAAAGCAGAATACTCTGGGATGGGGAAAGCCTTGCATAAAATCCTCTTTGTCCATGTTCCAAGGAAGAGCAGCGCTGGTAGCTAATACACTGTTCTGTTTCTGGCACAGAGGGCCGGGGAGGCGAGGGCACCCCGCCGATGTCCAGCCTTGCATTTGCTGCCGTGGTTCCCGCAGCTGGACGAGGGAGCTGCCGTTCCACGGTTCTCACCGTCCGTGGTCTCTGGAGACGCGGCCCGGCCAGATCCGACACGACGCTCCGCGTGGCCCTGCAGCTGCTCCACGTTTCCTTGCCGAGTGTTGGCTCCGGTGGGTTTCACAAGCTGCTGCTCTTTCCTGTCCCTCCCAGGGCTGGGACGCGGAGCACACGCTGCTCCTGCTGCTCCCAGCTTCCCGCTGGAGCTTCCAGGCCGCTCCGGGTGCGCGTGCGGCCGATTTTCGGCACTGCAGGCGGCTCATGAGAGGCAGGGCCGCGAGGGCAGCGCAGCAGGTGCTCAGGAACCAGGTAGTTTCCCCCTGGAAAAGGCTTTTGTTTCACCCCCAGCGCACAGGCTGCCGGTCTGCACACTGCTGGGCTTCTTTCTACTCGTCTCCTGCGTCAAAGGATATCAAGGGAGATTGCAGGAAAGTTTGAGACCTGGTCTGAAAGCAGGAGCTGGAGACGGAGAGTTCTCCCACCTGGGAAGCTCAGCCCCAGCTTTCCCCTGGTGCAATTCCTGGAGGTTTGCAAAAGAAAATCGAGGGGTTGCTGTGAAGCAAAACAGCAGGGGAAAATGTCATGTTGTGGGGGAAAAAAACAGGCAAGCGCCAGTGTGGAATGTATAAACAGGAGTGCTGTTTGCCAGACGTATGAAATAATTCTCCTCAATCCTGTTAGCGCCTCGGCTAGAATACAGCCCAGCTCCAGGAGCAGCTGGAGGGAGTCCAGGGGAGAGCAGCGCGAGGGAAAAGAGGTGTAGGAAAAACATGACCTGCAAGGCCAGCTCGAAGGAAACGGGCTTGTTTAGTCTAGAGAGCGCTCTGGAGAGGCACCAACTGGGTTTCAAATCCTGAAAAGATAGCTGCAAAGGGAAAGGGGCTGGTCGTGCTGGAGGTAACTGCACGACGGAGACTCAGAGCCCCTTTATAAAGCACAAGGATGGTGTGAGAGTGAAGTGGGCTACCCCAGAAGGGTCCATCTGCCTTAGTGGGTGTCTGAAATTGTAAATCAAGTTTCATAAACAATGCAAAAAAATACAGAATTTTCCCCTTGGTTTTGGGGGTTGACTGGGTGATCTCCTAAGATCCCTTCAGGCTCCTCTTCTTTTTCCAAAATGATGCCGTTACCCAAAGGCTGCAGAAGTCAGCAAACCTGCAGCTTGGGTGCTTAGTAGGAAAGTGGAATTCTTCTCCCAGGCCTCAGTTTCCTTCGTACAGAGAAGGATCAGACGGGTGAAACTCTGGTACGTACAGTACAAGATGCTAATTAGTTTTTGCAAGAAGCTTTGGGGGATGCCAGGAATGAGGTCACACGAGGATCATTTTGCCTCTAATTCTGTCCTCCCCCTCCTTAAAACTATTTCCCTGTGAACCTTCTCCGTTTCCACGTTGATACTTGCAGCCCTTGCCCGAGCTCTTTGCTCCCGCTTCGTCGTGCGCGCGGGGCCCTGCACTCTATTGCAAAAGCCCAGAGCTCGTGTCCCTACCCCCATCCCAGAGCTCCTGGCGTTCGCTGCCTAATTTTACACCGGGGATTTGTTCACCTGCAGGAAAAACAAGGCAAAACGCAAGAGCGGGAGAAACTCCAGCTCCAGATGGCCGCCGAGCTCAGTTTTCCCGGTCCTGCAGCCGCTCTTCGGGACAGAAAAGCTTCAACGTTTCGCCAGAGCGAGTGTGAAGGTCAGGACTGCGCTGACGTGGGACAGTGTCGGTCCAAAGAGGGGAAAAGTCCTAACTGTGCTCGGATCCGAGCACGAGGCCGCGGAGAGGAGCCGAATCCTTCCTCCCTGTGTGGCTTGGAGTGCTGCACGGCTCCCTGCTGCTCTGGGGGAAAGGACTCTTGTTTGGGGACTTGGCCACCTCCAGGACACCTCCTGTGTCCCAGCCTGGTGACCGCGCAGCCTCCTGCGGGTCCCTGACCCCTGCGGCGCAGCCTCCTCCGCTCTCGCTGCTGGGGACACGCGGCTGCCACGCGCTCGTGTCCCCCGGCCACGCAGCCCTGGACCCCCTGCCCGTGGCATCGCCCTTCCTGGGCACCCACCGTGGGGCCCACCGGTGTGGACCGAACCGGCAGCGCCCGCAGCTCTCCGGACGCAGGAGCTTCCCAGCGGAGGCAGCCAGGGCCAGGGATGCTCCTGGGGCCTCTCTCCCAGCCGGGATCCCTCTCGGAGGGCAGCAGCGGCACTCGCCCTTTCCCAAATAAATATTTCAAGCCCTTCTTCGCAAGGGGAGGCCGGGGTTTTAGGGAATGCTGCTGTGCTTCAAGGAAGCTGCGGGGTGATGGGATGTGTTGGATGAAGGCATTGTTCCCGTGCATCCCAATCCCGTTTGGAGACGCCCACCGGCGTGGGCAGCCTCAGCTTGGGGGCTGCCGGTCACCTCCTCGTGGAGCTCGGGCGGCCTCCGCGGGAGCCCCCGGGTCAGAATCGCGGCAGGGCCGCGGAACTGGGGGTCCCGCGGGGACACGAGCGGTCCCCGGCGCTGGAGCCGGTGGCTCTGCCTCGCTCCCGGCCTTCCCGCCGGGAAGGGAAGCGGCGGCGGGACGCGGGCTCCTCGGGCCCGGGTCCCTGCGCAGGCCGCGACGAGCCGCGACCTCCGCCCGCAGGAGGCCGCCCGAGGGCAGCGGCCGCCCCGGCCCGCGCGGCCGGCCCCGACCCTCCGCCGCGGGGAGGCCGCACTCACCGCCGCGGCGCGGGGCCCGCCGCGCTCGGCTCGGCTCGGCTCGGTTCCGCTCCGTTCGTGTCGGTTGCGCTGCGCTCCGCCCGTCGCGGCGGGCCGGGGTCCGGGCGCTCCCCGCCGGCCCGGCTGCGCTCCCGGCTGCCCCCGCGGCCCGGCCCGCCCCGCCGCCGCGCGGCATGCCGGGAGTTGTAGTCCCGAGAGCCCCGGCCGGCGGCGCCACCGCGGGGACCGGGCGTCCCCGGGAGCCCCTGCGGCAGCGGCGATCAGACCGGGAGGCTCCCGGGAAGCCCCGCCGGGACCGGGGGTCTTGCAGGCTCCCAGGGGACCCTTTGCTGCGCGTTTGGGGCCACCAGGCTGGTGGCCCCTCTTGTGACCCCCTCTGGCCGGTCCCCTTGGGGACTCGTGAGCCGGGGCTGCCGGAGGGGGCCGCGTCCCCCCGGGACACACGAGAGCAGCGCCCGGGGCCGCGGATTCCTCCGCTCGCGCCCGGGGAGACCCTCCGGCCCCGTCTTTGTTCGCCGGGAACAAAGACGGGGCCGGGATCGCGCGGGGCCCCTCGGCCCCCCCTCGCCCCGCTCCCCACGCGGGGCCCAACGCGCTGGGGATACCGGCCCCGGCGTGGGCCGAACCCGCGGCCTCCTCGGCAAGGCCGGGGTGTCGTGGAGGCGCCCCCCGCGTCGGCGGAGATCCCGCGGGAATGGCGTCGGTGGCGGGGATGCCCGTGGGCAGGGATGCCCCGGGATCGGCGCCGGTGGCGGGGATACCCGTGGGCAGGGATCCCGCGGGGATGCCCGCGGGCAGGGATGCCCCGGGTTGGCACCGGGATGCCGCGGCCGGGGATGCCGCGGGCAGGGCTCCCGCGGGAGGCGGCCCCGCTCCGCCGCACGGGCACGCGCGCACCGCCGCTATTTTTATCGGCGCCGCCGCCTGCGCGAGCGGATCCCCCCGCGCGGCGACGCCCGGAGCGGCAGCCGCTTCGCGGCACCGTGAACGTTGGTCCCCGCGGCGCGGCCGCCCCCGCGGGCAGCCCTGGAGCCCGGCGGCCTCCCCGGCTCCCGGAGCCGTCCCGGGTGTCGCCGCCGGTCGCCACCGGGCTCCGTTTCTGGGCGGCCCTGCTGCTCTTGTAGCCCGAGGCTCCTGCGGCGGCTCTGCCGGCGGGGCCCGCCCGGCTCCGCTCCGGTGTCTCCCGGCAAACGCGGCGCATCCCGCTGGGAACCCCCAGGCCCTGCGGGAGGCCGCAGTGCCCAGCCCCGGCAGCCCCAGGAGCGGCTGCAGCCGCCGCGGATGCTCCGTCTCCCAGCGGAGCCGGCCGGGCCGGGCGCTACCCCCCGGAGCGGCACCGGGCCGGGCAAGGAGGGCACCGGGAACGGCGGCCGCTCTCCATGGTGCTGAGCCAGGGCTGCCGGTGTCCCGGGGCGGGACGGGGGAGTCCCGGGGACATCCCCCCCGCCGCCGCCACGGGGCTCCCGGCCGAGCCCCGCGTCCCTCCGTGGCCACCGCTGTCCCCGCCGGGCCCGGGGCCGCCCGCGTCCCCGCTGCCGCGGCGCGGGGTGGTGGTGGGGTGGGTTGTGGGTGCCCCCCCCCCCGCCGCGGCTCCGGTTTCCCCGTGTAACCGATCGCGGTGCCGGGCGAGGCGGGGGCAGCCGCGCCCCCCCGGGCCGGGGAGGGGAGGAGGGAGCGGGACACGGCGGGGGCTCCCGGGGCTCCCCCGCCCGGTCCGGGGGCCGCGGGGCGGAGCCGGTTGGGGGGCGCGGGGCTGCAGCCCCCCCGGCGGGGCGGGCCGGGCCGGGCGGGGGCGGGGAGCCCCGGGGAGGCCCGGCCGACCGGCCGAGCCCGCCCACCGGCCCCGCCGCCGCCTCCGGGCCCGCCGCGCTGCGCGGGGCGCGGCCGCTCCGGCCCGGGGCGCGGGGCCGCTGCGCCGGCAACGGCAGGTGAGTCCGCACCGGGAGCCCCCCGTTCCGCCCCGGGGCTCCGGGACACCCCCCTCCCCGGCGGGAGGGAGGCGGGGGGGGGCCCGCAGCGCCGGGAAGCACCGGGGCTTCCCTCGCCCCACGCGCCGGGGGGAAGCCCGGGCATCCCCGGGGCGGCGGCGGCTCCGCTGCGGGCGGCTCCCGGCCGGGCTGGCGCCGCTCGGAGCCGGCGCCTCCGCGAGTGCCCGGCGGGGGGGTCTCCAGAGCCGCAGCCCGGGCGGGGTGTCCGCGTGTCCCCCCGTCCCCACCGCGGTGCCGTGTCCGGGACACCGTCCCCCTCGCGGCCACACGGAGCCGGTGCCGCCGCAGCGGGGCCCGAGCGGGACCCCGGGCTGCAGGGACACGTGGCCGGGTCCCCCCGCGACGCGGCCGCCGTGACCTTGGCGAGGTGCGGCAGCGAGCGGGGAGCAGGGGCTGCACCTGCGGGAGGGGGACGGTCCCAGGCCTGCCTCGAGTCCCTCGTGCCCTCGGGGTCCCCTTCATGCTCCCGGCTGCGATGCCCGGGAAAGGCTCCGCGTCCCAGCGCCGCGGGGCAGGGATGGTCCCCTCGCCGTGGCGGCCGCGGCGGCTGGGAAAGGCGGGGGACAAGATCTGCGCCGCGGCCCTTATCTGCCACCACCACCACCCTGGGAACTTGTGCACGGACGGAGTGAATTTCCTCTCCCTGTTTTTGTTTCTTTCCCGGTGACGTTTTTCCCCTCCGGAATAAAGGGCTGGACGGAGGCAGCGGCCGGGCGTCGCGGGGCTGTGGCAGGGCCTTCCCGGGCCGGCAGAGCCCGGCGTCCGCGGGGCGGGAAGAGCCGGCGTGCACGGAGCTGGCGGACGGAGCCACCCTGGGAAGCCGCTCGCAGCAGGTTCCCGTCGCGCTCCCATGGGCTCTGCCGGCTCCGGAGCGGCCTCGCGGTGACCTTGGCGCGCGGGGCGCCCGTCGGGGCCCGGCTGCTCCCGCGCGCTCACGCTCTCCTTTGCCGTCGCAGGGTGCGGCGGCGCCGAGCATGCGGACGCGGCGCCATGGGCGAGCGGCTGCTCCCGGCGCGCGGCGCCGCGTGGCTGCTGCTGCTCGCGGCCTCCTGCGTGCGCGCGGCCGCCGCCTTCCCGCCCGGCTGCTACCCCGCCGAGGAGGGCGGCCTCAAGACGTTCCGCTGCAGCCACGCGCGCCTCACCGAGGTCCCTAAGGACATCCCCAACGACACCCACAAGCTCTACCTGGACTCCAACCGCATCCCCTTCCTGCCCCGCGACGCCTTCCGGGACCTGCCGCTCCTGCTGGAGCTCGACCTGTCGCACAACAGCATCGCGGGCGTCGAGAGCGGCGCTTTCCGCGGCCTGGCCGACCAGCTGCGCTCCCTGGACTTGTCTTCCAACCGGCTCGTGTCGCTCAGCAAGGAGGCCGTCGGCCACCTGAAGGCCAAGGTCAACCTCTCCGACAACCCCTGGCTCTGCGACTGCCGCTTGCAGGAGCTGATCCGCGCCGTGGCCCTGGCCGCCGGCTCGGCGGGCGGCATCGTGTGCGACGCGGCCGCGCACGAGGAGCACGTGGGCAAGGCCTTCCTGCAGGTCATCGCGCACACGGACTTCTGCAACGCCTACAAGAGGACCACGGACATCGCCATGCTGGTCACCATGTTCGGCTGGTTCGCCATGGTGATCTCCTACCTGGTCTACTACGTGCGGCAGAACCAGGAGGACGCGCGGCGCCACCTCGAGTACCTCAAGTCGCTGCCCAGCAAGCAGCGGCGCTCGGAGGAGTCGTCCACCATCAGCACGGTGGTGTGAGCGCCGGCGCGGGGTGCACGGCCGCTGCCGGCGCGGGCACCGCGCGGAGCCGGCGGGAGCGCGCGGGCCCGGATCCGGGAGCTGCATCGGAGCGCGCAGGCCTGGATCTGGGAGCTGCATTGGAGCATGTGGGCTCAGATCCAGGAGCTGCATCGGAGCACACGGGCCTGGATCCGGGAGCTGCATCAGAGCCCACAGGCCTGGGTCCGGGAGCTGCATCGGAGCATGTGAGCCCGGATCCAGGAGCTGCATCGGAGCGCGCGGGCCTGGATCTGGGAGGTGCAGCGGAGCACGTGGGCTTGGATCTGGGAGCAGCATTGGAGCGCAAGGGCCCGGATCCGGGAGCTGCATCGAAGCGCACGGGTCTGGATCCGGGAGCAGCATGGGAGCGCACCGGGCTGGGAGAGGCGGCCGCGCTCCCGCGAGCCCCGGCCCGCGCGCTCCCACGTCATTTTAACCCGTTTTCTTTCTGTTGCAGAAGTCCCTCGGGGCACTCAGGAGAGGGGTGTTTGGGGCCGCCCTGGCCGCGACCCTGCGGCTCCGGGCTCAGCGGGCAGGAGCGCTGCGGGATGGCGGCGGATGGAGGGAGCGGGCAGGAAAGCGGCGACACGCGGGACGGGGCAGGGAAGCGCGGCGGGAAGGAGCCCCCGGAGCCGGGGGCGCCGGGGGTGCCAACCACTCACTGTGCCGGGGCGGGCGCCGCCGGCGCCCTCGTCCTCCCCCAGCCCGGGCTGCCGGCAGCCAAGGCCCAACTGCCTTAACCCCAGAGCACCAACCAAAGCGGCCCCGGTGCCACCGGGCCCCTCCGCGGTCCCCAGCGGTGCCGCGTGGCCTCGCGCCCCTCCTCAAGTGCCTGCCCTGCGGCCGCGGCCCCGGGGCTCCGCGCCGCGCAACCCACCGGCCCCGGCCCTCGCGCTGCCTCCGAGGGACCTTTTATGTTCTTTATACCACAATAAAGGCGCCTTTTACTTGGGCTCCGCGTGGTGCTGGCGCGCGGGGACGCAGCACCCGGGGTGGCCGACGCGCCTGGTCCCTGGCTCTGCTCTGGGGCTGACGCTGCTGGAAACGGGATCCGCTGCCGCCGCCGCCACCGGTAACCCGAGCACTGCTGGCGCGACGCCGCTCAGGTCGCCGGCCACGGCGCCTCCCGCCGCTGCTCGGGAAGGGGCCGGGAGCAGCGGGATGGGGAGGGCACCGCGCCGCCCGGCACGGCGGGCGCAACGCGGGGCCTAACGCGGTGCGACAGCTCCGGCGCGCGCCACGAGGGCCCCGTCTGCCGCCCGGCCGCGCGCGCCGGCTCCGGAGCAGATGGCGGCCGCCGCGCTCGCTCCCGGCCCCGCGAGCAGCTGGGGCGGCCTGGGGGCGCGCGGGGCCCGCGGCCGCCCCGGTGCCACCCCGCGGCCCTGCCGGTGTCACCTCGCGGGGCCGTGCCCAGCGCGGAGGGCGCTTCGAGGGACGGCGAAGGAGGGCCCTGCCCGCCGGCCACGGACCGGGCGCCGCGGCCCCAGAGCCCGTCCTGGCCTCTTACATGATTCGATTTAGAAGGGGGAAGGAAGGATGTCTAATTGTTTAATTTCCACAATTATAAATATATTTATAAATAATCAGGACTGATGGCAGCAATTACCCTGTGATTAACGCTGGGCTACACTTCATCAACAGTCCTTCGGTTTTGCGGGCTTATTTATTTATTTTCACCACAAAAAAAAAAAAAAAAAGGGAAAAAATCCATTTGCAGCAGCGTTGCTGCCAATAATGAATCACGCTCATTCGCTGCCTGCAAAGGACTCGTTAATCCTACGAGGAGCGGAGTCGTCCGCAAAACGCGGCCCCTGGAATTCCGCGCACGGAGACGCAGCGTCGGGGCCAGCGAAGGGGCCGGTGCCCCCGCGCCGCCTGCCCGGTGTCACCTCCCTGCTCCTTGTGCAGCCGATGCGGCTGCCGGTGTCGTTTCTCCCACGGTTTGGGGTTTAAAGAAGGGATTTTGCCTCTTATTAAGAGCGATGGGAGGTTGGGGGCTGCAGAGGTTCCCGGGCTGGGGGAAGAGCTGCTCGTGGGGACGTCTGTGTCCATCTGGGCTGCGGCTGGGCTGAATCCCGTGTCCAGGCCGGGATTTAGAGGCCAGAAAGCAGCACTGCCTCTTTACATTTATATATATTCCAGTTTCAGTCCAGCAGAATATGCCTAGTTTTATATGAATGCTCGGGCCCACCGAGGACGGCGCTGCCGGGCGGCCGTGCCGCAGCGCCCTGTGGCTCGTGGCCTGGCGGAGGAAACGCTCCCGTCTCCGCGCGGAGCCCGGGAGCGGCGGCCCCAACACAGCCCGTCCCAGCGCTGCCTCCCGGCGGGTCCCGACCCCACTCCGGGATCCTGGGAAAAGGAGCCCCAGTGGCACCGGTGACTCCTGGCCTACAAAAAGCTTCTTTGTTGGGTCTGTGGGGACCCAACTTTGGGTCCTTTGGAAGTGCCAGGTGGGAGCAGCCTGGCCTGCCCCACGTGTAGCCCCAGCTGCAGCCCCAGGTCTCAGCCCCTCCTGGGAACAGGCTCGAGGGCAGGTGTGATGAGTTGCCCAGGAGGCACCAATCTCCCTCCTCCTCCTCGCAGAGCCCCGTTACTTAACACCTGCTGGAAAGGGCTGGGTTTTCTAGTATGTTGTGGGGAGCTCTGCTGTCCTGGGGAAGCATGAGCTCTCCGGCTCGGCCGCAGCGGGATGGATCCCACGTGGGGCCGCTGCTTCCTGGACACGGCGGCTCCGCAGTGAGTACTTGAACATGTGTCCGTGGAGTGTTTCTATTCCGGTGTGTCCCAGGCTGGGAAAATGCAGCTCTGCCGTTCAAACAATGGGCTGCGGTGTCCAGCTGGCCGCGGCGCTGCGCGGACGTGGCTGGAGGAGTCTGTGCTGCTGGGAGGGCTCTGGGGACAGGAGGTGTCCCAGGAATGGGCCTGGGGCTTCAGCTTTGGTGTTTGGGAGCACTTGTGAGTAGAAGCTCGGGCTGGATACAGAGCCTTTGTGTGCAGGGAAGGTCAGCGCAGACCCATTTCATGTCTGGTTCTTTGTGCATCGAAGCATTTAACCTCTTTTTCTTAAGACTCCTTGCAAACACTTGGAGCACTAAATGCACCTGCAACCTTTTCTTTCTTGGGAGTTGAAAGAGAGGCAGGAGAAGTGGATAAATCTCCATTTGTGACTCGTTAGCCATTCCATTTCATATCTACTCGCTGTTCTTTCTTCCTCCCCGTGGAATGTGTGCATGTGGCGTTCTTCTGCGAGCTCTTCTCCCGTGAAATAGGCCAGGAAATGCATGGAGCAGTTGCAGGGTGCCCTTCTGTTTGATCTGTACAAGCCTGATCGCTGCTCAGAATGGCCAGTTGGCAGCTAAGATAATCAGCCTACAGGCAGTTTAAATGCTCTTGTTACAGTGCATTTTATTCATCAGTATTTAATAAGTAATGAATATGGAAAGCTTGGAGCGTGGTCTGTGCCCGTGCCGTCTCCTGCTGTGTTCCTGTCAACTTAGATAAGTTAAACTGGGTAGAATCGGGTTGGTTTGCGGATGCCTGTCCACCGAGCAAGAGCTAGATGCCATGGGAAGTGCAGTTATTTCACAGAACTGATCCTCTTCTGGCTTGACTTGATGGTGCATTGGCTGTTCCTTGTGTAAAGCTGGGGTGGCTCTGGGGGGACAGTGGGTGCAGGTCTTGGTGCCCTGTGTGCCCACGCTGGGGACATGGGAGAGGACAACGGCTGCCCCACGTCCCTCCTCACGTGGCTAAGGCAAGAGAACAGCTTGCAAAGATTTAAAATCCGACATTCTGCTCCACAGAGAAGTTCTGTGGCGTCTCGGTGCGTCTGCAGCTTGTTTTGTGGCTGATGGAGCAGATTGTTGGGAGCTTAAAACTCACGTAAGAACCTGCTCGTGGAGACAGAGCCCCGGAGCCGTGGGCGGCAGCGGATGGGGTAGCTCGGCCGGCTCTGCCCTTCCCTCCCGCTGGAAGCAGCAGCCGAGCGGCGCCGCAGAGGCCGTGTCCGTCGCTGCCGGGGTTCGGTACCGAACCTGCCTCCTGGAGCCCATTTGGGCTCTACTGCTTCGCCTTGGCGCCGTTCCCGGGCGGTCCTCGCGGAGCTCCCACTGCCGGAGGCTCTGGCCAGGGCTCCCGGCGGGTCGTCCAGGGGATCGTCCAGCTTTGCACAGCGCAGGCTGCAACGTTTCAGACAGGAGTTTTTTTTTGTCAAAAATAGGCAAAACCAAAGGGAAGTGCAACTAATATTTTATTCTTAAATCATGAAGATAAAATACTTCCAACTGGCAAGAATAGCTTCTAGCAGATATATTAATATATAATTTATGTCATTATGGTACGCAGTTCGCTACAACTATCTCCCGTCTTCCTCTGAGCTGTTTATAACTCCTTAATGTGCAAGCTAGAGTGCACAGCTGGGGCTTGTTTGGTGTCACCACTGAGAACCAGGCTTTTTGCTAAAAACCACATGGCAAACTTCATAATTTTCTTTATATCCTTTTCCTTGTATTGAATTTGAACACTCTTTGCATGTTTTTACAATCTAAGTGGTTCCTGATTACAGAAACTGTAGGATTTTGAACGATGGGCTCTGGCTGTTGTTCAACATTAAGTGCAGGTTTCCAGAATGGTAACTAGAAAGAAAAGGGACATGAAGACAAGGCTTTCACAACTCCTCTTCAGTTTCCAATTTTATTTTTCTAAGTTCATTAGCAAGATTTTGCTCCGTACTGTTTGATTTGAGTTCTTACACAAGTTCGGCAGGTCACTTCATTGTTAGGACTGTATGTTCCGGGGTCACAAACCACTGCAAACAAGCACATTTACAGTATTTTTGTCAGTTTCCCGTTACCTTGGACAGGAACCATGACCATTGGACAAGGCTATGCAGCTACAGCTGTTCTAGACCTCTACTGAGGATGCCTTTCCCTCACTAGCTCTAAATCCAGAACTAGGTCCTGTTAAGCACATCTTTTAAAATAACAGAACACTTCTCAGGGCAGTATCATTAAGATAAGTATTTTTATTTACCCTATATGCTGACAAATTACCTAGAAAAGGCATTTCACTGCTTTCATTTACTCTATTTTGAAGCACAGTTACGTTTCCTAATGCACTAACAAATGTTTCTGCAATTTGATGCCTTTCCAAAAGATGAATGGAAATACATTTATGTTTGAAAGGTCTGTATACAAACTATTCCTTAGGGGGAGCTGTGATCAGGGCTAATATCCAAGATGTAAATGAATGGATCTAATATTTACCACAGCAACTAGCGCAGTCGTTGTGGGTGACATCGTTTTTCCCAAAACCTGGTCGGCAGCTGTCAATGCGAGTAACTTCAAAGCTGTGGTCCACGTAGCGTATTGTAGGCAGGGTTTGAAAGTCATGCTTCAAAGTATATGTCTGTTTATTAACAAACTCTTCAATACGGTTTCTTGCCTGAAATTTAGAAACATTAGAAGAAGAATAAAAAGATATTCTTAGATTGTGTTTGTTCTGGATTATCAGCAAGTACTTTATATTTTTGACCTGTCACCTTAACTGGAGTCTTTCCTTGGCTTCAGGGGGCCTGGAATCAGACCTGCTATTGCAGTGTGATGGCACATACACATTAAGAAGCTAGAGATTTGAAAATCAACTACAGCAGGTTTATTTTGTACTGTTATTCCATCTACTAAATCACAATGCAAATATTTAGTTTATAGAATTTGGAACACAATATGCTAACACAGTAATATTACCAAAATCTTACTACTATATGAAGTAAACATAAAAGAAAGATTAAGTCTTTTTCTCTTCAACAAATTTTTGCATCAACTTGACTTTTAAAAACATTTTTCCATCTTCGGTTGAATTACTAGAAATCCACAAACCATAATTTACAATGCTATTCATTCCAGAAAATTTTGGGCAGACTGGATTATTATGAGTCAAAACTGTAGCTGCTAACGTAGAAATTCATGTTTAATGTGCAGAGAAGACAAAGGAGCTGCCACAACCTCTTGAACTCTCCTGTTTGTTTCATCTTCGCAGTCGTAAGGAAGGTGGTTGCAAACTTCTTCCCATCCTGGTGCAAAAGGGTTTACTGGGGGGAGAAAAGAATACGTTAGTGTACGTGTTTTGAAAAATACATTACAAGGGATGTATCTGTCATTTGCATCTTCTGGTTAACCTTGGAAAACACTGGCAATCTCTTAGCATGCGATGAGAATATAGACAGGAGAAAATGTGGTCAAAACACTCAGAGCAGTTTCCTTTCCTCAGTGACACAGTCGCTTTAAATTAGGGCAGCCATCAGGGTTGACTTAACCTGTTTTGAGCAGCAGAACAGCCTCCCTGCTATTGCCATAAGGGAGCTGTGAAGCTCTTGCTTTTAATCTCTGTGCAATTTCTTAGAATCAAGCAAAACCACAGAGGTCAGACTCATTAAAAATCAAATAATGAAAAATGACTGACCTTTTTCCTTTTGTGATTGCATTGGTGAAGAATCATGACAGATGCCATCAATTACCTCCTTTCAACAATTCCTTCAAACTCTACACCTTAAAGTAACATGTTGTATTTCTTAACCTTAGCAACTATTACAAACTCAATGTATAAACTGCATTTTAGCTCCATCTGTGGGCTACTAAGAAAAAATACAGGGAGACCAAAAAAGGGAAACGACTTTGGAAGGTATATTTCACTAATATAATTTCAGATGCTTATACTATTCCTTAGTTGCTTTTAAAAATGAAGGGATCCCTCCCAAACTTATGTCTGTTACCTTGAAAAGTAATAAACAGCTCATGCAGGAGGTTCTGTTTTGGCATCTTGACAGAATGGCATTTATATGATGGGTCTATGACATGACACGCCAGATCAGAGAGAATATTATCCAGGATTCTCTTCAGTTCCTCAAAGAACTGCTTGTTAGCTCCAAGTTTGCATTCCTTTGTAGTGAAGCGAAGAGATATCTTGTATGTATAGTCAGGTTCCCTGTATGCTTGAAAAGATTTGTGAATGAGCACAGCAACATAAACACACACATTATCTCACACGGTATCGTATCAATGCACTTCACATCTTATATTTAAGCCTTTATTTAGAATTAAGCAAGTGAGTTTGCTCATTAAGCATAACAGTACAAGCTGTTATCCTTTAGCTGACCTGCCTGGAAAGAGGCATTCTGTTTGAAATACTCCTACATGCTTAGGTCCTGAGGCTCTGCTCCCAAGTAATGAGACAAGAAAATGACAAGTAGTAAAATAAATGAACTAGCAAGACCATTTCAGAGTCTGTAAGCTTAGTTACAGTAATTCCAGTACATTTTAGTATTATGAGAAAAAAATCTATGCACTTGTAGCTTGAGAGTGAACATTTTAAAATGGCTAAAACAAAAGGAAAGGTTTTCTTTCTAATCATTTTTTGAAATGTTTTTGGTGGGTAGGGAAGTGATATTCATGAACCACCGTTACTAATGGGAACGAGTCCAACACAGAGCGTGTCTGTCTGGTGCCTCCTCTGGAAAGAGACCTGGGATTCCTCTGCTGCTCTTGAGTATCACGGGAATTCTTGTAGTTCACCTTGTTCTTGTAGAGAATGATCTCATTCTTCAGGTTACCCTGAGTTCTTTGTAGGTGTTAATTTGACAAAATACTTTTCCCTGGGATAGTGATAACTAATTCTGTTACCAAGGCTTGAAATAAACACAAAAGCTGTGTGTGTTAGTTCATGACCAAACTGGTGATCTTACCATATACCATGAATTTGTACGCTTCGGACACCTCCGTCTCGTCCTGCGTCTCGGCTTCAACGATCTTGTGAGAAAGAGTGCAAGTGTAGGCTCCAGACATGGACTCCTTAAAACCCAGCACCATCAGCTTTCCTGTTTCTGTAAAATTCATATACGTTTGCCCTAGAACAGAAATGGGAAATACTTAATTGCTGGAAATATTTGGTTTCTGATGCTCTACTTTAGAGCATACAAAGATGAGATCATTCTCTTGTACATAACAGCATACTGATTCATATTGGACTGAAACATCATTTAATTAATGAATTTGAGGACTTATAACAGTTTGTTTTTATACTGAGCATTTGAGAATTTAGGGGGAGAAAGGAAACAGTCTAAATGTCAGAGCTTGGGGGGAAAAACTGACAAGGGACCCTGTGACTCTTGGGACCCGCTGGCTGGGCTGATGCAGGATGGCATCACCAGAAACAAAGGAAAATACATGATCTCACACAGAAATCTCTTTGGCCATTTGTGGTTGACTCATTTTCCCTTGTAAATGGTTGAGAAACGGTTTCTGCTTTCTGTCTCAGCACATTTTCCTGATTCCCACCCCCTCCCTCCACATGGCTAGGGCTGTTTCTATGTATGTGAGATTTCAGTAAAAACCTCATATGGGTGATTGGAAAAAATGGCTAAGGTAGGAAGGGTGAAAACTAGTTGTAGTCAGGACAAAATAACTAACCTTTTAAATTTTTTCCATCTGGACCGATCCACAAATAGTCGGGATCTATTATTTCTTCTTGAGAAAGGCCTAAATCCATACACACTAGGAACGGGCTATTTGTAAATACTTTCACGTAGACACTAACTGAAATACAAGAGAGTAAGGTAAAAGACCTGACACATTTATCTGGAATTAAATTAACAAAATACCTTCAAAGATGCACTAAAGTTTATACTTTTTAAAGCCCCAAGGTGGAAAATGAAGTCAGGATTACGTGGGTGTCTGGTCCATGTCTGTGCTCATGGAAGTGTCCCTGTGGTGGCTGGTGCTGGTGGCACAAGGACCTTTAGTCCTGGGTCTCGAGAGCAAACACCAGACTTGGAGCCTGCAGCTGAGCTGCTCCCTGGGCAGCAAATGCTCCAAGTGCTTGAAGAAGCTCCACAGGAGAGATGTATTTCTAAAGCCATGACCTCAACTGCTCTATGCAGTTGCAATCATATTCTGGAGTCCTCAGCAGCATATTTAGCTCAGTGAGGTTGCATTAGGAATTGCCATTAGGCATAAATTGTCCCTTGCTACTCTTCAATTTATTATTCTTGAAGGAGAGGTTAACAATTTAGGATACAATATTTCTAGTAGGAGGTACTTAACATTGCATCAGAAGCTCAATTTGCTCACCTAAATGTATTCATATAAATTTAACAGGCAGATGAAATGTGATAGTTTGTTGTGGAGCAAAAATGGTATATTAATTCAGCTGTGGTGTGACACCAACTGGTAGGAAAAAAATGGAATAAAGTAAGAAAACTGCATGTTTTCCTGCTTCATCAGAGATGAGCTTTCTCTAGAGGATTGTGTACATTCTTGTACATAATTATGGCTAATAAGGGCCTGGTATAACAGGTCTTGCATCACTTCCACATGCAGCATTGTTTACATGCATTATCACTGTACTTACTTTACTCTCAAAATTCTTTTTAAAAGTTTAGTATCTTTAAAAAAATACAATTTTACCTTCTTGTCTGATGTTGCCATAAATATGATTCTTTTGAAGTATGTCAGCAGAATATTCTTTCTCAGTTACAGCTCTCACTGCAGAGAAAAGGAATTACAAAAACACAGAGAGAAACGCAAGCAGCTCAATGGAGCACGAGCCTCCTCCTGCCTTCCCCTTCTCTTAGAAAGGGGGTCCCATGCTTCTTGATTTATTTTAGCTCTTTCAGTGCCAGGGTCGGAGCCCTGTGTTGGACAGAGCAGATCTCAAACGAGCAGAGCCCTTTCAAAAATAAAGTAACAAGTTGCAAAAGCTAAGTGGGAAGAGAGGGTCTCTGCAGGGCTCCTGAGGGGGCTGAGAAGCAGAGTGGGTGCGAGATGCTTTTATTTTTATTTTTTTAAGCCTCGGAGGAGTTAAAGGCAGATTTGGGCTGCTGGTGAAGGCTTGAGGATGTGTCGGGAGAACCTCAAGAGTTGTGCAAGTTAATACAGGGGCTCCTGTCGCTGGGAGAGAGCCCCCTGTGACCGTCACCTTCCTGGGGTGCCATGCAGCGCTGCCAGCGGGGTTTATTCCCCCCGAAACGGGGTTTATTCCCCCAAAAAGGCGTTTCCCCCCCCATCCCGCGTTACCTTCAGCCCGGGCAGGCGCGGCCGCCGCCGCCACCACCGCGGCCACCCCGAGGAGGCCCCACGCGGGGAGGCCCCACGCGGGGAGGCGCCGCGGCCCGGCCATGGCGAGCGGCGGGGCCGGCAGCCGCCCGCCCTCCCTCCCTCCCCCAGCAACGGCCGCGCGACGCCAACCGCCCTTCCCGCCTCCGCGCCGCCGCTAACGGCTCTTCCCGCCCTTTCCTGACAGGGCTGCGCGCAGCCCGCGCCGCGAGGAGCCCGGGGGTCCCCGCGCTGCTTTTCCACCCACGCCCGCTCCCTTTGCTTTAAAATTCTTTATTTTTACGCCTCGCCCCCCCCCTCCGCAGGTGTTAGGAAAAGGTGTCCGTGGGCGCCCGCCGCCCTCCTCCCGTGCAACCCCCTGCGATAGGAAAAACTTCCACGCTGCTCTTCCAGGGTGCCGCAGCGCAGGCTGTTTTTGTGTGCGAGCGCCGTTTCCTTTCCTAGCCCACGCGGCTGGAAAGCGCAGGCGGGGAGCGCGCAGGTAGCGCCTGCGGCCTGCGTCTCCCCCGCGCACGCAACCTGCCGCGCTGCAACCGCGGTGACGTCCCGCTGGGGTCTTCCACGCTGCAAAGCTTGGCAGGGTAACGGCGAGCTCTGCAGCCCGGCGTGCCGCTTTCTGGAGCAGGTTGTTACGGGAGACTCGCTTTTTAGCGTGAAAAACAACAAGAAAAAACATTCCTGCTGCTCGTTGTGAGGAAAAAATAAGACTGAAAATAAGACCTGGGCATATCCTGTTGGCTCAAAAACAGAGCAGAATGCCACGGTTCTTCAAGTACTTTGTGGTTTCTAAGCCAGTTGTGTGTTTTGGAAGACCTGCTTGCAAAACTTAAGCTCCTGAAAGTAGAAATATGGTGCTTTTAGAATTGGTGCATGTAGAAAACATCCACGAATGTTGGGTTCAAGGTGCTGATGTTTGACCAGGGTGGAAATGATCCACGTCTGATCCTCAGCACATCCAAGTCCCCTTGGTGTGTGTGTACATACCATGTACAAGACCATGTACATGGCCTTGCACCATGCCAGGGCCCAAAAATGATTTAATAATATTTGCATTAGCAAATACGGACTCAGGCAGCGTGGAAGTAATTTTATAAATAGCACTAAAAGTCATAATTCAGTGGTTCCATGTAAAACTTATGAAATGATGTTAGGAATTTAAGTTACAGAGTTTCCTTAAGATACACAAAAAAAAAAATACTTAAAGTCTCAAAGACACTAAATTATTGAAGGAAAACACCATTTTTTCTCAAGTCTGGCAGTGTTTTAAACTAGTTACCCTCTCATTCTGTGTCTTCCGTGAGCCCTTGCCTTGCTCAATGTGTGTGCTGCCTCACTATCTCACTTCTCTCTTTGCAGGGGGGCAATATCCCACACTTTTCTTCATTAGACCGAGATACTGTGTTTCAACTGGCTGGTGAAGGTGTAAGAAATCTGTCAGAGTTCTCATTTTTAATGGCTCCGCCGTGCTGAATGGTTCACAATGAGGACCACCTCAAGAAGGTCCAGCGCTCCCCCGTGTTGAGCGTTTTCAGTTTTACTCAAAGTTAACATTTTACGCTTCTACCATGTAGGCAAAATGATTCAGTTCTTAACGTGTCTGCCATAAACTAGTCATATCTCAGTCTGAACATCCTCTGTTCCAAAGGATGTTTATACCCCACTGTAATTTAACTGTCCTTTCAATATCCAACTTGTTAATTATGTGAAGTGGTGCCTTTGCGATGAAGCTTGGTCTGCAGTTTTGGATGTACTTAGGCTCCGGATCTGTGTTGTTAGTCAAATCGCTAATATGACAGTAATCGTGGTCTGGAAAACAGAATGTTTCTAATCATCAAGGCAGTAGGTTCCAGAGCTTCCAGTAGGTTCCATGAGAGCCAGAAACGTTTTTCCCTTAAATAGGAACATGACAAGTTCAGGAACGGGAATATGGGGTTGTCCAGACTAGCAGAGAAATGGGCTTGTTTATCCTGGCTTTTTTTTTTTTTTTAATATTGCATTCACAGAATCTTTTTAGACGTGATGGGAAAAAGCACCAATCGAAGGAGTATTCTTTGAGATGGCACCAAAGGTAAGAATGAGAATCGTGTCTCCACGTTGTCTAGTTATTGCACACCACAGCCATGGTAAAGGGCACTCACACTATTCCATTTTATCTTCCAAATGATTGGGTAACATTGATATTCAATTTCCCATTTTATTAACATCTAGATTCTGCAGCTGTATAAGTGCTACTGATGTCTATAGGACCCTCTCCGTGGAACTGTCTGCCTTTAAGGAACAATATGCATTAAATCTCCCTCAGCCTTCTTACCCCAAAACATTAATTTCTCAGTTTAAAAACTGTAAATGAGTTGCCAGTCAAAAAAGAACCACAAGAAACCCAAACCCCTACACTCAATATATTAATAACTATAAAACCAATAAACAGATGCAGAAATAACTCCAAGGATCCAGAAGAACATCTGACTAAAGTCATAATGAAAACCAGGAGTGAGACTTTCATGTGCAGTGCTTTGGTTTTGACTTTTCTCTCCTCTGTGTTTGGCTCCTCCGGGTCTGAAGCTGCAGGTACAAATACATGTTGATGTCAAAGCGTGCCTGGTACTGACTGTTCTGTACTGATGTTCTCCGCTGATTTGCGGTGATTTGGTATCTAGGCCAACCAGAATCTTTAACCTTTTCTTTGTAAATATCTCTGGGCTTTGGTTTAAGAAAAAAGTTCTTAACTACCATAAAAATTAAAGACGACGTTGGTCTGATACACCTCAAACTTCCTAGGGTAGATGGAGCTTCTCTTCAGACTTTTACATTAGATGTGCAAAAATCTTCATTTAAGAAGCTACAGAAGCTTTTTTGAATGAAATTCATCTTGAATGTAATAAACAATTTTGTAAATTGATTTTTCTTTGAATAACAAAGCTATTTGAAGATTAAAGCCTAGTGTTATCTCAGTCATCTAACTTTAATGTACTGTCCAAGCAGTGTCACTTATGAAAGAATAACGCCAGGAAAGCAGCTCTCGGGTAACTGCTGCGAGACTGCGAACAGAACCAGGGCAAACTGCACGCAAAGGGAAAAGCAGAAAAAAACTCAGTTTTCATGTGTGTGGGCATCGGAGCACCCTCCGGCTGCGCCCGTTCACATAAAGCCTTCGACTCCTGCGCTCGCCATAGCAGAGAAAAACAAAACTCAGAAACCTGCCAACACAGAATGGTTGTGTCACCCTGTGGGACTCCTCGTATGACTATAGCTATTGTCCTTTGGGTGACCTGACCCACGTCGTCAGATGTGGCTTTCACGCGGTATTTTGCGTATTAGCGTTTATTAGGCTTTGAAGATGAAAATCTCCCCAAATGCCAAGCGCTGGTTTTGCCCGGGCCCCCGCGGCGCTTGGCGGATCCGTGCGCGCTGCCGGCCGCCCCTTCCCGAAGGGATGTCCCGTGGCCTCCCATGGGACAGGGAGGACACTCATGTGAGAGCTGCATGAGCAGCCGGGGAGCCGTGGGATCCTCGGAGCCCCTCGGCCGCGGAGCCGCGCTGGGACGAGACCTGCGGTGCCGTCCCCGAAGGAGCCGCGCTCGGTGGCACGGGGACCTCCGGGACCCCAGGGTGCTGCAGCTCTGTGGCCACTCAACAGTGTGTCCCTCCTTCCCTACGGCAGCTCCTATGGAAGTGTCACCCTTGGCCGGGATTTCCCAGTTGGGAAGTGTCACCTGGCCACGGTTGTGCCTATTTGGGGGCCTGTTAGGGCTCCTTTACAAGGCCAGCTCGCCAAGCCACTTCTGATGGGTCTTGTTGGGATTTTTTTTTCCCAAAGAGCAGAGTTTCTAGCACTTTCTCTCTCTCCCTTTCAGTGTTCTGCACCAAGACAAGGCTCAGCCCCGCGCTCGCCTCCTGCCTGCTGCTGCCCTGATGCCACTGGGGGATTCTGGCTGCAGGTAGGGCCTGCTGGGGACCCTGGCACCAGGGACCTGCAATTTGGGGACCTTGACAAGGGGAACACCCACACGGGGGACCCTGAGGCCAGGAACCCTGGCACCAGGGACCTGCAATGTTGGGGACGGTGACATTCGTGATCTCCACACTGGGGACCCTGAGGCCAGGGACCTGCACAGTTGGGGACTGTGACACCGGGGACTCTGCAGGTCCCTGGCATCATGGGCCCCAGTGCTTGGGTCCCTGCTGTCACGGTCCCTGACTCTGCAGGTCTCTGGTGTCACGGGCCCCAGTGCCAATGTTGGGGACCGTGACAGTGGTGATCTCCACACTGGGGACCCTGAGGCCAGGAACCCTGGCACCAGGGACCTGCAATGTGGGGACCCCCACACCAGGAACTCTGGCACTGGGGGCTGTGACACCAGGGACCTGCAATGTTGGGGACCATGACAGTGGGGACCCAAGCACTGGGGACCATGACACCAGGGACCTGCAATGTTGGGGACCGTGACAGTGGTGATCTCCACACTGGGGACCCTGAGGCCAGGAACCCTGGCACCAGGGACCTGCAATTTGGGGACCCCCCACACCAGGGACTGTGACACCAGGGACCTGCAAAGTTGGGGATGGTGACAGTGGGGACCCAAGCACGGGGGCCCATGATGCCAGGGACCCTGGCACTGGGGGCTGTGACACCAGGGACCTGCAATGTTGGGGACCGTGACATTGGTGATCTCCATACTGGGAACCCTGAGGCCAGGAACCCTGGCACCAGGGACCTGCAATTTGGGGACCCCCACACCAGGGACTGTGATACCAGGGACCTGCAAAGTTGGGGATGGTGACAGTGGGGACCCAAGCATGGGGGCCCATGATGCCAGGGACCCTGGCACTGGGGACCATGACAGCAGGGACCACGATGCTGGGGACCCCATTACCGATGATCGTGATGCCGGTGACCGCAGTGTCTGGCCCCGTGCGCATCCCATGTCCCAAAGCTGCTCCCCATCCCCAGGGATGTCCCGGCCCCTGCCCGCGCTCCCGGCCGCTCCCCCGCCCCGGGCCGGTCCCCGGTGTCGCCGCCCGGCGCCGCTCTCCGCCCGCCGCGCGGGGCCGGATGCCGCGGTGAGAGGCGAGGCCGGCGGCGCCCGCGCTCAGTCCCCGCGCGCGGCCGGGCCCGCGGAGCCGCAGCCCGGCCATGGAAGGTGAGAAACCCCCCGCGCCCCGAAACCCCCCGCAATTCGGCAGCAAACGGAGCGGCTCCGTTTATCGCCCCATTTTTTATTTTTTTTTTGTTTAATTTCAGCAGCATCGCAGCGCGCGGGGCAGCTGCGCCGGAGCCCGCGTTACCTGCTGCGCCTCGCGGCTTTTCCCGAATTAAAGGGGGGATTTTAAAGGGTCCTTTGGCTGGTGGAAACTGCGGGCGGCTTCCACAGCCCCCTGCGAGTTAATCCCGGGCTGCAGGAAAAGCAGCTTTTGCAGGGGCGAAATTACTGTAACTTTTAACAAACCTGGTAAAAAGCTTTGCAGAGCGGCACTCGGGTATTATTTATATGGATTTATGGGTATTTCTACTATTGTAGATAACTTTAACAGCCATAGTAGGTTTGTGCCTTGTCTCACTTAAATGCTTGTTTTACTTTAAGGTGGATTGAATTGTCTGTTTTAAAGTCATCTCTTTGCTAAAGGTTTTTAAAAATGCTTGTTTGTGTAAAAGTAATTATTTAAATACTCTGAATTGAACCAGAGGGTATCACAGCTTGAGAGCTGTAAAGAATGTCCTGAAATGATGGGTCGGGCAGCAGTTTGGCACTTAAAATGCAGTTAAATTTCCTTAGTCGAATATGTTGGGACCGTTGTACAACTTTTGCAGGTGATGAGAGCTCTTTAGGTGTGTCAGAAACTTTAGTTTTTGGGAAAAAGGAATGTGTTTCTGCCGTTCTAACCATTTTTTTTTAATCATTCCTTTGGCTTCCTATTTCTTGTGCACTTAGAAGTTAATGTTGAAATTACCCTTCGGGTTGTAGTGTTGCATGTGGGGCTTACGGAGCGTCTGTGGTGGAGAAAAGTTGGTGTTTGGAGATGAATTTAGTGCAAAAGGCGTCGCACTGTATCAGCTCTGGATACAGTAGCTGTTGTATGTCCCTCATGTTGGATCAAATCACAGTAAAAGGGAAATTTGCCATTGAGGAAGAGGAGCGGGATTTTCTCCTTGATTTTTCCGCGTTCAGCGTGAGGCATCTCCAGTTTTGGATGGGATAACGGTCCTTGCAGGAGTAGGTGTTGGAGAACTGGATCCAGTAAGCAGGAATGGGCAAGTTTTCCTGGTCCTGTGTTTGCACGACTGGCTGATCTGGGCAGCGATCTGACCACATGCTGCCGTTTCCACTCCATATAATCTTGAATACATGGAATTGCTGGAAAATACTCCTCTATTTTTACTTTGAACATCATATTCCACCTGTAATTACAGACTGTTGTGTTTGCACCCCAAATGTGTCTGCGCTTGCGTTTAAAGCTATATCATTTAAGAGGATATGTGGCACATAGGGGTGTTACAGGCGCTATTACTAAAAGCACAGAGTGTTTATTTCTGAGCAATATATTGGCTGAAAACATCTGAATATCACTGTGCTTAGAATTTTCAGGTGTTTTTTCAAAAGACACCTTGCACTTCAGAAGGAGGTAGAGTGACAAAAGTAGAAAACAGTTTATACTACTCCGGTAGTAGTGTAACTTATTTGAAAAATGCCTTTTTTTGGTAAAAATGCAGTTACACAGCTTTGTTATTTGTGTTAACTGACCAAATGCCAAAATAAAACATTACTACAATTATGTATTAAAATGACCTAACACGAGAGATCTGAAGTTAAATACTGAGACCCCTGAGGTTGTGAGAAGCTGCTTTGGAAGAAGGCTGATACCATAAAGAACAGTACAGATGAGTGGATATTATGCGTTCAAAAGTGATATGAAGACTGGGATATTTGTTCATTGGAAATGACATTATTCTTGTGTTTTTCTGAGGGTTTGTGCTGCCCAGGAGCCCATCATGGGTTGGAATTGGTGCTGCTCAACAAAACCTCTATAAATGAGTGTAGAGCAGCTCCGCGTTGGGTGGATCTGGGTCTGAGAAGGGGCTCAAGGCTTGGGACATAGCAGGGCGCAGGCAGTTCTATAGCACTTGTGGTTCAAAGAGGTGACAAACCGGTTTACTGGGTTGCAGTGGTGCTGCTTGGAGTGCTAAAATGCAGCAGCTGGTGCTGCTGCAGGTTGCACAGGAGCTGCAGCAATGGAGCTGCAGCAATGCATGCAGCTGCAGGGGAATGACCCTCGCGAGGGAGAGCCCTGCGCTGGATGCGGGGGCTCCCAGACAACATATAAATACATTATCAATTTGCTTTTATTTCTGTAAAGCAGCATCCATGGGACTTTAGCTCTTGTTTTTAAGGCCTGGCAACCCTTGGAAACACGGAATTGTGATGGAATTAGGAACATTGGGATGTCTCCTTCGTGCAATCCTGGAGCTCGCGCCCCTTCACAGTGTTTTATGAGCCAAATGGGGCTCTGCACAAAACTTTAAAATGGAGCCCAGGTATTTCACAATGTGTGGGATTCTCTTGCCCAAAGATTAATCGTTTGCATAATCACAAGCTTTGTGCAAATTTAATATCTATTTATTGGTGAAAAATAAAATCAAAACTAATGAGAATTTTGTTCATTTATCATATAGTGACTGTTTCCCATCAGTATTTGTAATATAATTGGTCCGTGTGCTGCTTTGTACCTCATTTTTCCCAGTACATAAAATGAAACAAAGACAAATTAAAAACCATATCCATGTTTCAATACAGACTTAATAAATATTTGAACGTTTTTGTTATTTAACTCCACCGCTCCGTTTATGACACAAGTTAATGTGACATGCTGGGTTCCAGTAAAAGGCATAATGCAAACTGCCTTCATGCTGCATGTGCAGGAAAGGATGGGAACTCGGGTTTAATTTTAGGATACTCTTCCTAAGTGCTAGCGATCACTTAACAGCCCCTCTGCATTTGCACCCTGAAGAGTTTAGACCATTGCTGTGTGGCTTGAATCATTAATATGCTCATCCTTAAATGCATTTTTTCTTGCTGCTCCTTGCTAATAGCTAGTTAAGAGTAATGGGAATCACATACATAATGTAACTCTTAGCCCTGTTATTAAAAAAGAGAAGATGAGCACTCGCGTTTTGGAGACTATGAAACCCGCCACTTAAACCTTGGATGGACGGATCTGTTGCTTTTTTTCTTTTCTGAACTTGTTTTTTATTTTAGGATCAGTCCAAGCTCTATTCATGCAGAATTCCTCGGGTGGCCTCCTCTGATACTGGGATTTTTTGCTTTAGTTAATAGAGCTTAATATTTTGGTGTTGCAAGACCACAGAAATGTTCCATATGAAGTGGTGGCAACGATAGATAATTATAGATAATGTCACTGGTGGTTGACACCTCATGGCCACCGTGCGTGTGTTTCTGTTATGTAACTGTTGGGAATGAGCTCGACCCTCGGGGCTATTATTTATATAAAAAGAGGATAACAGATTTTCTGGTATGGTAAATAAAAAGGGGGGGAAGGAGGAAGCAGGTAGCTGTGACACTGTTAAAACTAACCCTGTGTTCAGTGGAGCCTCCTGCCAACAAGGGGTCAAGAAAAGACTTATCTGGACAGGCCAGATCTGCTGCTCTCTTGGATTCAACCATATTAAGTTGAGGCAGCGGAGGGGAGGTGGAAATATCTGCAGTTTATGATGGCTTCGGTGATGGGCTGAGCGCTCAGCGCTGTTGTATCATGAGTGGTTTTAAATGCTAAACACTTCAGACTCCTCCTGTCTCTTGCAGATTCACAAGCAGGTATGGACCTAAGTAATCCCCAGGAACAGCCCATGGCTGCAGGTACGGTGCCTCCCGAGTTCTGGGCTTCATTTGAGCTGACTACGTGTTTTACTTTTTAGCTAGTGAACACCAAATAGGTGCTTTTCTTTTTCAGATTCAGTATAATCAACTTGAGGGGGGGGAAAAAGTTTATTTTGCTATCAAAGCATTCATAAAACCAAAAGAAATTAAATGTTCCTTTACATTTTGAAAGTTTAAGTTGAATAAAACATCGTCTTTTTTAATAATATATGCATCTTTAAATAATGTGTTTTTATACATGTTTTGGAGAACTAAACAAATCTCTTCAGCCAAATCGCAGTCAAATGCATTTCTAGAAAGATTGTTATGAGCATTGTGACCAATATTGGGAGCTTGTAGATACTTTTAGGTAATTGCCTGGAAATGTTATTGGAGCATAAATTGTTAATTACTGTTTTCAACAATTCCCCTTTTTCAGAAGGACAGGAGGTTTTGAAAGACAGTCATTTGAGAAAATCCCAAGAAATTGAAAGTCTGGATAATGTGGAGGAGATGAAGGAATGCCATGAGTCTAATGAAGAAGCAGCAGGTAAAGTGGGGATTGAATGATGAAAATTAATCGTTACATGTCCTCTCTCACATGTCTGATTATGCTAAGTTAATGATCAAAAAGTTTATTCTGGATCTTGGCTCCCTTTTGCCTGCCTACCTGTGAAAGGAATAGAGACTTGATTAAAGTCTAGAGATAAAAGAAGCAGATCCTGCCCTCTCAGCAGCCTTACAGGGCCTCGGAGTCCAGAGTCCACATAGGTAGGTGTAAATATGCAGAGCGAGAGGCCTTGAATTTCTTCCTTGATGCAGAAGCTCATAAACTGAAATCACAGCATTAATAAACATTCCTGCCAGTGAGCCGAGGGTGTTCATTAATGCCAGCTCTCAACCACAAACAGTGAAAAATGCTGCCTGTTAGAGGATGTGGTGTATATACCGAGGAAAAGACACGCATGGTTCTGCCAGTTTTGTGTTGCCTCTCGAGTACGTCCATGGAGCTAGGCTGGTGTCAAGGCAAATGATGTCTGTGGCTTTGGTTAGTAGCTCTCTGAGGCAGGGTTTGCATATCACATAAATCAAGCAAATCACCAAGGGATTGTCTCTGTTTTGCTCACCCAGCTAGCCTTGCTTGTTCCCACAACCTAAGTGCAATGATTTAATTTGGGTTTAAAACAAAAGATTCAAATTTTGAACCTCTGTGTTAAAAATAAGCCTGTCTATTTAACAAAGCACAAAAAAGAAAAGCTGCAGCTAATGAAACTAGTGCAGTAGCCCATGCTAAGGGCTAAGTTCATCTCACTTAGATGCTGGTGCTGTAGGACACCTAAAACTGAACTAGTGTCAATCCTTCCTTGGCAGTCAGTGGAGAGGAGCAGTGTGCACTGATCCAGGTGCCTGCTTGGGATGAGCTGCCTTGCAGCTCCAAAGTAGCTGCAGTTTATGAGGATTCCTTTATTGTCAGTGGAGAGTTGCTCAGCATAGATGTCTGCGTTGTAGAATCTTAATTTGGGTAGATAAATTCCACTTTGCCTACCCTAAAAAGCAAAGTAATCCATGTAAAAGCATTCTCTAGAATCGCAGGGTGGGAATATTGGTATCAGTGGGGGCTATTGGGATTGTCCTCTGCCCACCCTTGAAAAGTGTGGCTATTAATGCTGATTTCCACATTTGTATTTCCCCGTGCACCTGCTGACACCCTGGCTCGTGTCCTCCTCATTCTGCCATAGCCAACAGAGTGAGATTCCCTTCAACAAGTGCAATTCAACCTGCCATATCCCATGCCCCTTCTAAAAGGGCTTCAGCTGTGCTGCTTGCTAAGTGTAGGGCAAACAGAAGACTATAGCGATTTGTTAATTAAAAGCTTGAGGGAGAATAACAAAAGCAGCCCCCTTTTTGCCCCAGGGGAGCAGGGCTGCATGCTGCAGTGCACATGGTGTGTGCACAGCCACCAAGACACCCTGCTCCCGTGGTGCTTCCTGTATCTACTCACAAAAGAGACAAACAGCGAGACAGATGCCCAGGAAAAGAGTTCAGTTTCTCTCGCTTCTTTATGCGCACCCTTGAGTGGCTGCAGTCAGATCCTTCATTTCAAAATTGACTTTAAAAAATGCGTTCTCTTCCACGGGAGCCACAGTCGAGTGCAAGTGTTTAATTTTGTCTTCATTCCCTCATCTGTTGAGGCACAACTTCTTCAGTGTTATGAATGTTAGCTAGCTTTCATGGTTGTGAAATAAAAAGAAATAGAAGCCACATTTGTGGTTTATGGATGCTAATTGCTGCTGCATTTAGGTGTGTGAAAGGGGGCGGTTAAAAGGCTGGAGGGAGGCAGGAGAGGCTGACAAACCCTCGCCTCGCACACACTGAGGTTCCAGCGGTGCTGTTAACACACGCACTTATCTGCTTGAAAAGGAAGTGCCGTTTTTTATCAGAATATTACATCTCCCAAGCCCAGATCGAGCCCTGCCGCTCATGGGAGTCAGGGGTTATCTCACAACATCAGCACACTTTGCTGCAGAAGTTCACTTAACAGGGGATTTCTGTGAGTGTCAAAAGCAGGCAGGGAGCGTGTTGGGCTCCGTGGGGCTGCATGTTGGTGGCTCCCATGGACTGCACGTTGTGTTTCACCATTTCCAACACAAGATCCTCCGGAGTTTGCTCCAGCTCCGCGCGCTGTCAACGGCAGGAATGCCGCCAGGCCCGTTCAGTGACATCAGGGGGACTTAGTGTCACTGCAGCTTGTAAATCATTGACACCAGGTTGGGTTATCCTGCACCCAAAGCACCTAGGGCTGAGCGATACGGAGACTCGGGTGTTCTGACTGCCTGGAAGTACTTAGAACAGTGCAATTATTTCCTTATTCTGCTTAACCCATCGTGGGTAGCAGGAAAGCAGAACAGGATGAGACATCTCCCTGTGGTGTCAGCTATCAAAACAAGACAAAGCTCAAAAGGGGAGTGGGGACATGATATTCAATAGATTACCAACTTTTCATAACTTTCTAAAGCACTTTTTCCCTTGTTCTGCAGCCTGAACCTCACTTTCCTATAGAATAATTCCTCAAAATAAAAGGAGGGAGAAATACTTTTTCCTTTGGCATGGAATTCAAATCTAGAGCAGGGTAACCGGGTTCATTTTTTAATTTTTCTCCCATGCAGCAAACAGCAGTAAATGAACAGAGGTGAGTAATGGCCCTAGGATGTCAGAGCCAGCTCACTGGAGGAAATAGTCTATATTTCAAAACATAGACTAACGGAAAGGAGAAATGGAGATGACCTGTGTTTTATTCTGGTCCTTCAGCAAGCTTTTCCATGTCCTCAGCATCCCTTCCCATCCCGCTGCCGTCCCATTGCTCCCATCCTCATGCCCATCTATTCCCAGGGCTACTCCATGGGAGCTGCTTGGAGCTGGATTTACCGCTCATAGGAGCGGACCCGGTGTCTGCTCCCCATGGTGTGAAAGGAACAGAGGGAGCAGATGAGCCTCTATAGGAGAGCAGACTAAAAATAATAAATAGGTCTCTAAATCTAGAATATTCAATTCTAGAATATTTTCCTTAGTTAAGCAAAATGGATACATTTAATGGAGATTATGGTATTTTCATTTTTAAGCGACATCTTAAAAAGCTCCCAAGTTCCCGGCACCAGCTTATGGGGGTTAAAATTCCCCTGATATTTGTGATGAAGAGATTTCCCCGTTTTTTCATGTTGTTCAAAACTCTCTTCACTCTGTGTTTGTTTTCTGGGATGAAAGGCATGACAGGAGCGTATCCCCCCCGTAACAGAGGCTTTTGGAAAACAAGTTCAGGAGGGCTAAATAGAGCTGCAATTCCGACTTCTCCGACACGGAGCTCGTTTGAAGGAGCAGTTGACCAGAGATGATGATGCCTGAGCGGTCAAATTAGTAATAGCTCCCTTGATGCAGCTAATGAAGGCGATTATCAGACTTTAACATGTGGCCTTTTTCAGTCTGACTGTTAGGTCCAGATGTTCTCCGATTAACTGCCTGATTGAAGCCTGATTTACCGGTTGTGTTTGCATCGCGCTGTCTGGACTTCAGGAATTGCAATTTTAAAAGTGCTTTCTAACAGAGGGAACTCGCGCGGTTTCATCTTGGGGTTTTTTTAACAGGGGGATATTAGGGTTCGGATGCCAAGGTTTGAAAGGATAATGTTGGCAGGTGCCATAACAGGAGCAAAATTCACCTGCGAGGGCACAAGGAGGAGCTGGGCCCTCGGCTGCCCGGTCCGGCCCGGTGCCCCGGGCGCTACGGAAGGATGCGGTTCCGTAACGGCCTTGAGCAGGGTTCCTGTTAGGTATCAGCTTAACGTTTTGAGAGAAAACCCTGCAAATGCTTGATCGTTATTGAAGAGCAAACAGCATAGATGGAAAACAGCAGCTCCTCAGATAATGAAACTGCAGATCTGTATAGGAAGACAGATCTCTATGGGAAAAGCAAAACCAGTATAACTTCGAATAAAATGCTTTACGAAGCAGTTTAAATTCAAGTTTCCTAACTCACATCACTTTGGAGCACCTGATGTGTGATTTTTTTTTTTTTTTTTTGGTAATTAATTGTATAACAGCATAAATAATATTCTGTTTTAATGATAGAAAGACACTGGTGTTGATGAAGTAGAAGATGCACATCCAAATGCTCAGAAAATGATGCCTGATTTTCTTGTTCTTCTCAGTGCGGCATTTCAGTGTGGCTCGTTTCTATTTTTGTTTCAAGTAACCATAAAAACAAGGAGACTAATTATCACGGAGCGTGCGCTCCACAAAGGGGAATTATGAGTTTCTCTCCTATTTTTAGAAGTGAAATTTTCCCCAGGTGTGCACGGCACTGGCTCATTTAGGAATTACCCTTCAACCACGTTTTATACAGTGCCTAAACAAAATAGACGTTTGCTTCTGTAGAACATGGATATGCACCAACAGTACTAAGAAGCTGAAAATACTGGAAGGGACAAAGATAAGCATAAAATAAGTCAGAGCTGATATTTGGAGGCTGCTTCTTCCTTCCTTAGCAAACATGATCTCATAAAAACATCTCTGCCATTGTCATAAACTGATCTTGTCACTGGAATCAGTGGTAAAACAGCAAGGCTTGATTAGGAGTCGTCGTGAATCCCTTTCTGTTCCCTAGAGTTGATGTCTGCAGTGATATCAGAATGATAAAGAGAACTGCTTTGCCTCTGAAAAAATAGTGACTTTTACCTTTGCAGTTTATGGCTGTTCTTTTTTAAGCTGACTTTGGTGAAGAAATTGCACGTTCCATGAGGGGGCCAAGACTAGCAGTGTACTCTCCTGGTTTTTCACTCGTACTGCTATTTCTGGGGGTAGTTTTTGCAGATGATTCATCACTTCATACCTGTCAGACCAGGTAGTCGCACGGATTCTTCAGCACACACAGATAGGAGCCTCCCTTCTTGCTCTTCAGGATCTGAGCATCTGAATCCTATTAACAGCTGTCAAAACCTGGTAAACTATTTATCTGCTTTCACAATTTGTTTAATTGGATACTTAGGAAATGGCATACAAGAAAAGCTTTTCTTTTTTTCCCTTTTTTTTTTCCTTTAGTCTGGCTGAACATCTGTAGCATTAGGGGCTCATTATCTCTGAATTGGCATAGCAAATCAGCAGCATCATTAAAACGCCACATTAAGATGATTAAGTTTCTTTGTTATCCAGTTGACTTTTTGCGTGCGCTGAGGATTTCACGATTATGACCCCGCTCCTTGTAAAACACTTGACAACATCACCCTTTTGTGCCGTTGTCTTTAATGGCTTCTGGCTTTTATTCCTTGCGCTTTTCACAATGCTTCCAGCAACCTTTGCTTAACAGCAGCACAAAACATGAACTCTTTTCCTTATATTTGATGTCAACGTCTTGGATTAAGTATAGTAACTGGGGAAGGGTGTCCTGAGATTTCCTCGTAAAGAATCGCTGAGATATCGTTTGCTGTTATGGAGTCTTTATTCCTGTATTTTACAGTACATATACATGCCCTGTTAGTGCGGTGACTCAGGCTGAAGCTGCCACCACAGCTTTGTTTTTGGATCTTTTCCAGAACTCATTGTTTTTGCAGTGTTTCAGGTGAAACAAAAATATTACTCTGGAGTATGCCTTTCATCTCGTAATCATCTCCCCAGGAAATGAAACCTTGTGCATCAGCCTTAATGCATCAAACTCGTGCTTTGTTGTGTAAAATCTATATTTGCCTGCAGTGTGAATTACCTTCCCTAACTGCTTCAAGAAAAATAGTTACCTGTGTTGAGCACGTTAATGATTTTTTCTCTTAGCTTTGGTTTTCTAAGTGCAGGAGAGATGATAACACTTCTCTTTCCAACCCAGAGAGCCTTGCTAGTGTTAGGGATAATGGTGCTCTTCACTTAAATTTCCCTTTCCAAGCTGATGTGACCATCACCTTCCCCTTGGTTAAGCCTGGACGCTCACTGATCTCACCCTGATCCCACATTAATATATTAATGTGCTTTTCAAGTGACAGAGACAAGGAGTGCCAGGATTCAAAGCAAAAGTCTGGGGCTGAAAATGGCATTGGGCTGCTTGAGACCTTTGCAGTTTGTTAATTATAGGCTGATGATACTGAGTCCTCTTTGCCTTGGGCTCCTTTGCACCAGAACTTGCTTCTGTGTCACCCTCTCACCCAGCAGAAAGGCCTGGTAGGATCCCCAGGCTTGGGGCTATAACCAGTGCGCCGGGCTAGAGGAATTCCAGCCCTTCTCTACTGTTTACTCAGTGCAAAAGCCTCTTCCTTAATGGCTTCTGGCTGTTGTTTGCCGTCATCAGAAGTTGAATTTTTCCGTTGAGGTTCTTTAAACGCCTACGTGCAAACTGCAAAGCCCTCAGAGCTTGGTGGGATCCGAGCGGCAGCTGGAGCCGCGTGCGGGGGGCGGCCACGGAGGAGAAGCCTTGATCAGAGCTCAGGTGCATCCTTCCCTTCTGCTGCAAGAAAACAGCAACGCGCCGGCGGTCTCGACGCGCCCTGGAAAATGCAAAGGTTGATTTTCCACCGTAGGATGCCGTCCCCAGGTTGTCCCGGGCAGCAAGTGCTTGCCAGGTGGAAATCAAGGTGACGTTCACACCAAGAGTGCCATAACCCCGTGCTAGAGCAAAAAGCTGTGAACCATGAGCTTGCCGTGAGAAACAGCAGCAAACGGCACAGAAATCCTCCCCGCTGGAGGTTGCAGCCAGGCCTTCACCCTTCAGCAATTGTGCTCATGGTGCACGGATGAAGGTGAGACGTTAAATAGAAAGTGGGAATTGAAATCGCTTCTGAAAGTAGCAACAAGGTGCAGCTGCAGCGTGTGCTTCCTTCTGCCATGCTGGGCAGGACATGACAAATTGCGCTTTTTTTGTTTTCTCAAAGGGAGGCGGTTCCAAAATATTTTGGAAAAGGGGTTCTGTTGAAATTGGCTCTCAGTAACTGGCAAAAAAAATCCTTAAAATGCGGAAAATGGGTGCTTAAAATAACTTGAGAAAGAGTTTTGGGGACGGGATCACCCTAATGCCCTGAGACCCGGAGCTGAGGAAGCCGTTTCAGTGGAAGCAGGAGCCAGGATGTGAAGCGAGGCTGGTCCTGAAGCAGATGCAGAGACAAATTGCACATTTATAGGTGAATCCAGGTGTTTGTGTGATTCTCCCAGCAAACATCAAAGCCTGGGCAAGCCCTCCTGGCATCTGAGCAGCCAGCTCTAATGTTGACTCTAAAAAGTGCCTATGAGGGGGAATAAAGATCACACAATATGGAGAGGAAAAACACAATATGGAGAAAAATGTTCTCTGGACAGCAACATCTGGCGTAATCGCTAAGAGGGATCTCTTGGAGTTTTCCACATTACTGTGGATTCTTCCACTGGGTGAAGTAACTATCAGCCAGTTGCTTCTTGCACCCCAGTGTAGCCCAAAGAAAGCCAGATTGGCTGGACTTGGTGCAAACCCCGAGGAAAAAGGAGTCGTTTTATCCCCAAACAGCAGCTGGAAATCTTGATTTCGTGAACGCGTTGGTGCCAGATTTTTATTTTTCAGCGCTGCTTTTATGTTGCCACCTTATTTTCACTATCACCCATTGTTTGTTCTCTGCACTTGATGTGGTTCATTACTCAGAACCAGAGCTAATACATATTCAGTAGTCCAGGTTCTGTACTTTGGAGAAAGGACAAGTGATTAAATGCCATATTTAACTGTCTAACCCTCGGTTTGAGAGAAGAGCAGGTGGCCACAAGAACAGTACTTTCAAACAGGAAATTATGTATTTCATCTCTTAGTACTTTTCTTCACTTGGTAGCTTGAGGCATAACTCAAGTTTCAGGCATAACCCAGCTCCCGTCTACATAGAAAAATCAGCTTTAATCTGCAAATACCCGTCCTGATGCTTGGTTTTAATACAAGTGCTGGTAATGGTGGAGTTAATAGTGGAAAGTAAATTAAGCCACGTAAATAGCAATCTTACCGTGTGGGTGTCAGTATTATGGGATGCTCCTCAAACATTTAAGATCTTTAGATAAAAGTTCCAGTTGAAAGCCAGGTTATTGATTAGGATGGGTGATGACAAGCAAGGTGAAAGGGGCTCTCTTTTCTATGCAATACGGCGGAAGGCTTCAACTGGATTGGAAATCTTTATATCCAGTCTGCAAGCAGGTTCCACACGAACACGTGAGAATCCTTTTAATTTTTCTGTGTTGTGACTTCCCAGGAGATTCCCTGATGCTCACTTGCACAGGCTAGGTGTGAATTGAGAGACTAAGGATTTTCTTTTGTGTGCAGGATGGTGCCCTACAATTGCAATTGTAGGACTATATACTGTGTTATATTTTTATAATATGCAATATTGATGGATAATTTCCTCCTAATCAACAGGCAGCTCAATGTTTTTAAAGGTTAATGCATTATGACTATTATCAAGCAGACATGACCCATGCAGATTTATCTCCCAGCTGCATTTCTTTATCTCTGTGAGTTTAAGTAAAACTTGTAAGGTTTTTTTAAAAAATATAATATTGTGTAATTTGCTATGATTTCTTTCTCAGGTAGTTCAATAGTGTTTTCACTTTTGTGCTTTGTGTTTTACCTGCAGATGATGTGGTTAAAGTGAAAGGTGAATACAGTGAAAGAGAGGAGAGTGCTTTACATTCAGAGCCTATGGAAAATACAGAAGAATCTGAAATACCTTACAGCTATCCCAGAGAATATAACGAGTATGAAAGCATTAAACTGGAGAGACATTCTGGTTCATATGACAACATCAGGCCAGCTAGTGGAAAGATGAATTGTGATATCTGTGGATTAGCCTGCATTAGCCTCAATGTCTTGATGGTTCACAAGCGTAGCCACACTGGTAAATATCCTTATGTTGTTCCTGCAAAAATTAAATACTGAAAGGGTGGTTTTTAATATGGACTATTTGCTTAAAAGGAGGATACCAAAATCAAGATTTCTTCATTCTCTCCCTGACTCCACCTGTAATCTTTAAGCAAGTTACTAACTTTTCTGTGCCTCGCTTCACTCACCTTTTCTCTCACCAAGGCTGAATGTAAGTAGTAGCACGTTTGTGAGGCATTTTAAGACTTTTGGATGAAAGGCACTATGTCGCTTTAATATTTCAGTCACAAAACCAGAGTTAGGTTGTTTTTTGTGCTGCCATTTCCAGTCTGTGCATTGTATTTCTTTGTGCTGTAATTTGGCAATAAATGCGTGAGCGTCTTAGGTTAGCCGCTCAGTAAGGTGAGACTTTATTTTTTTGAATTGCTAGCAGGTCTGAAGCAGCCTCCCGCAGAACACTATTTCCATGGAAAATCTGCATGGTGTTTACCATAGTTTAACCTATATTACGAGAGGCTCTGAGGGCAGAGCTGCGTGTACCTCCCACTGAAGTCAGCGGAAGGGCAGCGTATGTTTCTATAGAAAGAAATAGGTCCAGCATCTCATTCTTTCCTCTTCCAAAAAGAAAAGGGTACGAGGATAACGTGATACCCACATAACCATTAAATGTCCTTTTTTGTATGTCATTTTAAGGTGAACGGCCATTCCAGTGTAATCAGTGCGGAGCTTCCTTTACTCAGAAGGGTAACCTCCTCCGCCACATTAAACTACATACAGGGGAAAAACCTTTTAAATGTCATCTTTGCAGTTATGCCTGCCAAAGGAGGGATGCGCTAACGGGTCACTTAAGGACACATTCTGGTAAGTGACTTCAAAGACACTTCACGTGTTTGAAATCTGTGTCACTAGGACACTCGTTGCGGAAAATACAGGGCTGGCTGAGCCAGGCTCGTTCCGAAGAGCCGACAGGGATCCCTCGTGCTGCCCGTTGTGTCCAGGAGCCATCCCGGGCCACGCTCTGCTCTTGTCCTTGGCGAGGACAGCGGGCCGGGTTGCTCTATGGCCTGTTAATACCTCCGTGCTGGGTAGTGCCTTTCATCTGAATATCTTAAGGTGTTTAACAACTGCTGCTTTTGCGAGGCTGCCAGGGCATTGCGTCCGTTTTACGGATGGGAAAAGCAGAGGTGTGGAGCTGGGGTGACCTGAACAACAAGGCAGGTGTAAATCAGCTCATCACGGTTAGTCCCGTTCTTTAACAGCCAGGTTGTGCTTGCTCTTTGATTTGTGTGTGTCCTGTTTGACACACAGCCTTAGAAAGAAAGCATTAGTTCAAAATTACAGATATTATCTCTGCACTGCACTTCACAGGAAAAATGTTTAACCTCACAAAGAATCAAAGTTAAAAAGGAGATTATCTGACACGGATAAATGAGATTCTGATTTGACCAAGCCCCAGTGCTAACTGTCCCCATCAACACTGAGATAAAAACATCTTCAAACACATCAGGTGGTTACTGTGAGTGAGGCTTTTAGGAGCTGCTTTATTAAAAGCTTTAAAGAAAATCCCCTTAAGTGTATCATAAATGAATAATTGCGCTAGCAGTAGGGAGCATAGCCGTGTTTGGGAATGATGATGTTCCCGTGTGTGTTAGGGAAGGTCTGTGCACAAGAGGGAAATTAGATAATTCAGGGAGCATTTAGGCCTTTTCATGCAAGGCTGTGCTGATATCTTTAGTTTCAAACAGGTTTGTCTTAGCTTAAGGTAACTAGGAATGTGTTCAGTCTACAATAAATGGCTTTGGAAATGAAATGGGAACAGGTCTGGGGTTGGTTGAAGTTGTTCAGTTTTGTGAAATCCGTGAAAAGTTCCACGTGGAGACCTCGGTGAGGCAGTTAGAGCTGCCCCTCTGCTCAGCAGGATGCACTTAGGCTTCCCAAGGGAAGTTATGCCAGGAAAAACTAGTGCACTGGAGTTGAGCTCTAGGAACCCGAGCCCCTGGGAACAGCAGCTAATCCCAAATCCTCTCCTGCAGCGCTGAGTTTAGGGAATGAGGAGGGCCTGGCAGGAACCCGCCGTGCCTGGAGGATTTCACCCTCATGTAATCCAAGTTTGTGATAATTACAACGCTCGTAAAGTTTATAGAAATTTAAAGCATTCCCCAAGAGCCAAATGTTGTGCTCTCAGTAACTCTACACTGGATGTCAGCAAGGCATCGCTTTATTGGCCTCTCGTGGTTATTTTATTGGGCTCTCTTGTTTTATTTCCAGTGGAGAAACCGTACAAGTGTGAGTTTTGTGGAAGAAGCTACAAACAAAGAAGCTCATTAGAGGAGCACAAGGAGCGGTGCCGTACTTACTTGCAGAATGCTGGCATGTGTGAGACGGGTAAGTTTATCATGTTACAGTGCCTTTTTTCTGTACATTACAGTGCTTAAAAAAGGGCATATGGTAAGCTGTTAATTTATAGCTTGAGAACAGTTTTTATTACAGTAATTTTCAGTAACCTAAGGGGCTTCAATGCCTTATAAAGGGGGTCTGGTTTAATGCCTCCCTCAAGCAGCTAGCTAAAAATGCTTTTATTTTAATCACTTTTTTATTTCACAGTTACTTTGAATAAAATGTTTAAATTACCTTCTATGCAGCATTTCTGCAGGTGACACTCACCATAGGTTAAATTATTCCTATATTATGCTGTAATATAGGAATTTCTATATGCTATTATGAGGTGTTTTTTTTATTAGGTCAGTTGATGTACATAATGGTTATCAGCAGTTGTTCACCTTTGTCAGTCCACTTGGTGCTTCCTTTTCTTTAGAATAAGAGCTGCTGGTCAGAATCAGTTGGAATTGGCAGACGTTTTAGCAGTATGGAAATGGAATATTATCCTGAAGATCATAGGGAAAGGGCTGCTTGGTGTAGGGCTGCTTTTTCCAAAGGATGGAGGTAAAATGGGTCAAAACACACAGTCTTGATGCTGTGTTTTCCTTTGCACAGTCTCAATGCTGGATTTCTGAAAACATTTCAATGAAAAAATAACTACCTTCTTCTTTGAGCCTTCTTAATTGGAACACTTCAAATTGAACTGAAGTCCCACATTAATGAGTCAGGAAGTAACTTTTCCTGCTCAGAGTTGTGGAAAGGTTGTGACTAGCCCAGCGATTAGCAAACTGATCCATACCAGGGCTAAGATGACAACTTCACAAGTCAGGTTCCTGTCCTGCTGCATAGCCTTAAAAAACTGGCAAGTGTCAAGCTTCCTCCTTCTGATGGTGGATCCCAAGTAGCATTTCTTCTCGAGCGAAAAGACAGACTGAAATTTTGTGCAATTAATTTTAGAAAGATGGCAGTGTAAGGCCCTTTAATAGTGACAAAATTGTATTGAGTGATCTGATTATCAAGCAGAAAATCTCCAGCATCATCCCAGGACAGGCCCCCAAACTCATGGGAAGAGCCATGCGCACAGGACAACTCCGTGGCTGCTGTTCACCCCTGCACAGTGGGTTGAGGTACAGACACATGTTCATGCCGGAAAGAAACGTTTTAATTTAGTCTTTTAGCTTTTCATGGAGCGTCAGCTTTTCACCGAGTCATGGTTTTATAGAGCATTAGTAAAAGTCAGTGGTTATCTGAGCATCAGCAAGTTTTGATTTTCGTGAGAACCCGTACATGCTGTAACTGTAGATGTTACAGTACAAGCTCCCATGATGGCAATCGTTCTGAGATGCCCACCACGTGAAAATAGAAAACATGATACCAATATAGATTTCTGCTTTAAATGATTCCCATAGTTTATATTCATTTCAGAATAGCAACATGTCACTTATCCGGAATCTGCAATGTACTTACTCTAGTAAATTGGTCACAAAGGAAATGTAAATCTCCAGTTCAGCACAATGTGGCTGTTCCCTACGCCTTTAAGACCTTCAGGCTTGAAAAATACTGCAGTGTTGTTGGTGGAGTAGTGAGTTTTATTAAAAACAGGAACTCTGGTCTTGCTGAGGCATTCACTTCGCTGGTATCAGCACTATATTACATCACAGAATCGCAGAAAAGTGAGGCTGGAAAGAATCTCAAGAGCTCATTCCGTGCATTCGGTTGGTTTTTTTTCTTCTGAGTGTAGCACTTTGCTCTTTAATGAACATTTTTTGTTTTTTTGACTGTTTCCCTACTTACCTACGTCATTTGGAACCGTAGTCCTCTGTTCTGAAGCCCTTGCAGCCTTCCCATACGGAGGCATCTTTCCGTGCCCGCTCTCCATCCCATCCAGCAGCTCGTTCTAGCACTGGAGCACAGTTACTAGTTGTTCAGCATGAAACCTGCATGTGCCAAATGCAGCAGGATGGAAATACCTCAAAAAAAAAAAAAAATTACAAAGCACCTCTAAGTATTGCTGGGACGTTGCTGCATCCCCGATAACAATCTCTGGCCACATTGTTCTTGTTGCACAATTACCCACCTCTGCGTTCCACTCTCCATTATTTAATGACCACACAGAGATGCTACAGGAAGCAATGCCTCTAATTTGAGCTCCGCTTTGTACTTGAGGGTTTTGCTGCCGATGCCCGCGCTGAAAACTCGCCTCACGGTTACGGTGTGACACAAACCACACTGTGGAAACTACTGAGTTGGGGCTACATGGTCGTGTGCTCATGGTTGGGGCTGGAGAGGAGCTCTCTGTGTCTCTGCAGCCTGACATTAGTTGAGAACATAGTTTTATGAAGAGGGGATCTGTCATCTAGTGATCAGAACAAAACCCACATAGTCATTTCCAAGGGATAAATCACCTCCATAGAACATCTTCAGAAGAAAATCTATCCACAAAGATTTCTGAGCTGTTGTATGGTCAATGCATGATATATTTAGGTAGCTAGTTCCTTAAATGGCATATATATAGTGAAATCTTCTAGCAGATAGAAGTAATTGAAGGAGGAGTTAGGACTTCAGTCTGTCTTTAGTGGATTTGGAGTGATAAAAAAGTGCTTCCTAATTACTAAACATTATTCTTAGATTGTTTAATAAATGGTTGAGAATTAAAAGGTGGAGATCATTTAAAGTTAGCTTCCTTTCAACTAGCCCTGTCTCGGTGGAAGTAGATTATGTTTTCCTAGAGCTATTAGAAGCATCATCAAAGATCCTTTGTGATCTATAAATAGAGAAGACTTCAGGAAAAAATGGCCCTTGACAAGGAGTAGAAGATCTTAATGTGAAAGAAAAGACCTTTAGCTTTAAAATAAAGAGGCAGGCAGACATCCAGCTAGGAGATTGATATTTACAGCTGTCCCAGAACACTCTATGTAGGTCAATAATCATCACTCAGAAGAGATTGCTGAAGAGACAGTAACTATTGTTACCTCTGCAGGAAGCCACTTGTCTGCCCTTTTGACACTAATGTAATAAAGTTCCCTTGGTGGCACATAAATAACCTTGACAAGACAAGTAGGGCACTGAGACGCTGCGTGGCACTTCCAGGCTCTTCCTGAGGCTGCCCAAGACCCCTTACAGAGGCTCCACTCTTGGAGTTTGGGCAGAAGATAAAGGAAAAAATGTGGAGCATGTGAAGGGAAAGCAAAGTTTGAATAGCACAAGAGCCCTTGAAGTTGAGGAATGAGAGGGGGAAAAGGAACTAGAAAAAAAAAATAAGAAAAGCAAGGAAAGAAATGGCAGGGATCATGGTATTTCTATTTCCACAAGGATGTATGGGATATGACATTACCAAAATAGTTTAAAATTGCAGTTAAGTTAGTCACAAGAGTTTCTGGACAAAAGCCAGTGTTTTGCCTAACTTTCCCTTATAGTTTCCACTGGATTTGGTATTTTGCCTCGCTGTGGGTAAACTGCTAGGTAGTCCCTGGGTGCCATCTCAGGCTGGAAGCAGTTCCGTTTCAGCAGCCGATGAAATTCTCTGGATAAATATGCACATTTCTTAAATGTGGGAGAGGAATCTGGAATCAAAATCATAGCAGAAAAGGAAGATCCTGCTGTTTGCAAAGCCCTGAGTGTTCGTGCTTTCCCTGGCTGGTTCTTATGCATGTGCTGGGGTTGCAGCCCCATGAAACCAGCTTAACACAGTCCTGAGCTGAGCCCTGTTCTCCCTCCATCCATCCTGAGTCATCTCCAGAGCTGATTTTTGTGGCGTGGAGCCCTCATGAAGCACCTCACGTTCTCAAAAGGCCGTACAAACATTAACAGCTAGTTATGGCTGAGGTTTGGTGAGTCATGGTTTGTACCGACTGAAACTCCTATCGACAACAGGAACAACAAGGAGAAATTTACTTAGAAATGGCAGGGAAATGCTGCACCGTAAGCTCTGGAAGGATGATGCTGCATTTTTCCCTCGTGCTGTGCTCAGCAAACTTCAATTTAGGTCTAATGCTTCAGAAAGGTGCACTTAGGTCTGCAGCAATGCCCATGCCTGTCACATTTTCCCCTGCTCTTGCCTCTGTTACGTGCTGCTTCTCTGTTATGTTTTGGGTAGATTTGGTGCTGCTGCACGTGGGTACGTCAGCAGAGCAGCCAGGATTCTCTTCCCGAGAAATCCATCCTTTTACGTGTTATTCCAGGAAGGGACCTCCCCTTGCTGCTTCTCATACACCTCTATGTTTGTGTAAACCCTGGGGCAGCCCCCTGAAATTCCCGGCCGTTTCCATCCCGGCGCTCCCGGATCCCGACCCCCTCGCGCTGCCCCCGCTCGGAAGCGGCGGCGCTTGCGGGATGAGGTGGCAGCCCCTCCGCAGTGTCCCCCAGCCATTCCCAAGGGAGAAATTCCAGGTATTCCCCCAAGCTTGCGGGATGAGGTGGCAGCCCCTCCGCAGCATCCCCCAGCCATTCCCAAGGGAGAAATTCCAGGTATTCCCCCAAGCTTGCGGGATGAGGTGGCAGCCCCTCCGCAGCGTCCCCCAGCCATTCCCAAGGGAGAAATTCCAGGTATTCCCGCAAGCTTGGGAACGCTCGCAGGAGCACCAAGGGAAAACAGTCTCCGTTTGCTTCCCCTGTAGTAATTGGAAAAGGATCGAAGAAGAGATAATGGGATTTGAAAAGAAAAGAGTTAGTGAATCCCGAAAGGTTACGGCTTTATTTTAATGCAATATGGATGTATTTTTGTATGTGTTCTTAGTACTCAGTTAAGACATCTATGCATGACTGATGTTAAGGGTAGCAAAGGGAGCGAGTGTCTCATACTGCAGTTTTGGGGAGCTGTGTCAGCTGCAGGTGTCACGCAGCATTACTCAAAATCAAAAAGCAAGGCACCACGGCTGGTATCTCCATCTGCATTTTGCAGCAGCCCGTCCAGCGTGTTTATTTTGCACTTCCTCCTGCTAATGCAGGCGCTGGCTTTGCTCTGTGCTCTCCCTGCGTGAGCTCAGGACTGCAAGAGCAGCGTGAGCTCCTGCGCTGGCTCCACTGACCGCAACGGGTGCCCAAGGCGCAGAAAGCAAGAACAACAGAAAAAGCAACAAAACAAGTTTACATCAGAGCTCCAAACTGCTTCCTCCCAGTTAGTGTGGCAAACTCCGGAGATTAAACCATTCATTTCTTCCTTTTTTCTTTCTTTATATTTTTTTCCTTTTCACCTACTTGTGTTTTTTTTTTCCTTTTTTTTTTTTTTTTTTTTTTTTTTTTGTCTTTTCACATTTTCCAAACTAGCAAACGTGGAGGCAAGGCACATGAAGGCAGAGATGGGGAGTGAAAGAGCCCTTGTGCTAGACAGGCTAGCGAGCAACGTGGCAAAGCGGAAAAGCTCAATGCCTCAGAAATTTATTGGTAAGAACAAAAAGCCTTTTCTTGTGCAACAGTTCAATACGGCAGCGGTGGTAACCTACAGTACAATGCCACTGCTTATTTTAAATGTCCTTTTTGAGTTTATAATCCAGTCGAGTGCAAGAGAATGTAACTAACGTAATTTTAATTTTGTGATGTTTTTGCTGACTTGTTGTAGGTAAGTTGGGTGCAATAATTGTTTTTACAGCCGCCTGTAGATCTGTTTTGCAGTGGCTTTCTGCAGTTCTATGTTGAATTGTTCGCTAGGTTCTTTGCAGGACGAGAGCAGAAGGGCTTGGGCTGTCACCACCTTCCCAGGTCCCGTAGGACACGTGCGGAATGAGGCCGGGAACAGCGGAATTTGGGAGTGTTGTGAGTCGCTGCTGACTCAGTGTTGCTGAGCAGTGTTGGATCTCACCTGTTAATTTAGCAAATTTAACTGCTTTCTATAACTCACTTACATATTTTTTTTTGTAATTTCACTTCAGAATGTTTAAAATTATATCTATTAATTTACTAGAAAAAAAAAAGACCGCTGATATGATTAAGGCTTACATATTCCTATAAAAACTAGAAAATTTTGAACTTATTTTCTTTTTGCCAAGAAGCTATTTGAAATAGGTGCATTAATCCGTAGTTTTATGTAACCAAATCTGCTGTGCGTCATAATAGGAAAATAAAGGGGCTTTCTTTTAATTAAAAGAGCTCATCAGTTTAATTTTTATGTAATCATAAGCTTATTGGCAGCTTCTTTATTTCAGCGGCTGCCTGATCCTGTTGGCTGGTTGTGTTTCATTATCCTGCCCTTTGTGGAAGGAAAATGCAGCTGAAATTTTGCCCTTGGTCTAAGTAAAGACTTTTCCTGAGCAGCTCTGTGATATTAGGTCTCACGTGCAATATTCTGGGTGGATAAATGTGGTGCTGGACATTGAATATAAACCCCGTGCTCGGCACGGCCGCCTCTGCGGTGGCTCCCACGCGCGGGGAGGGGACACGTGGGGACAGGCGGGTCCCCAGCAGCCTGCTCGAACTCCTGGGGCTAAGGCTCAGACCCAGGGCGAGGTATGCTGCTAAATTCATAAATGCATAAGAAAGACTGCCTTTTTGACTGACTTTTTTAAAGGTAACGTTGATTTGGGGGCTTTGGGTGATACTAGACGTTCATAATCTCTGAAAATGGGTCATTTTTATTTAGATGCTATAGTATAGTTTTTAAAATGTCACCCTTTTATACAGAAGTGACACCAGTACGCTCCATCTCGGTGCCGTGGGGTACCTAATACTGAAACTGTTGACAGGGTGGCTTAGACCGTACATGTCATGCCGTGATTCAAAATGTAAGACTAATGCAAGTGTTTTTGAAAATCTTTAGCTTCCTTTGGCGCCGACAGCAGCTTCGTGCGTCTTGTTTTGCAGTGACTCCCCATTCCGTCCTTATGCCTTTATTAAACACTTCTGCAGGGCAAAACTACTTAATTTAGCACGTGCATTGAACTCTACGTAAGTACTGGTGTGTTGCTTGGTGGTTGTACCCACATGCTCCTTGCTGTGCGGAATAGATGCAGTTTTAGCCCTGTGATAGGGCTCAGTAATAGTGTCTGCAGACAGCGCGAACTGAAACCATCATGCAAAAGTTTTTGGGGAAAAGTTAGAGGAACTGTGGCCATTTACTTAAAGGCATAAAATAACTGATGTCTGAAACTTACGGTTTTTCTAAAACCTCTGTTATTGGTGTGTTCTTGTTAGGTAATGTGTGAAAAAGTGACTCACTCCTTCCCTTTTATCCCTGGGAAGCGTCTTTGCAGCAGCGACGTGTCCGACCTGGGTCTGACTCTTTCTGAACTGCATGTGTGGGAATGCAGATCTGCCAGGAGAGCTGTGGGATTTCTTGGGAAACGGAGTTCCCGGAATGGGATGGCAGGACACAGGGATAGGGAACGCGTCTGCCAGGCCAGGTTTGGCTCATCCTGCTGGGAGTCTGCTGATAAGAAAACAACATTATTATTTCATGGTTCTACAGAGATTTCTACGTGCATGAGCACTCTTGCCCGCTGTTTCTTGCATCGGTAGCTGCTCTGTGCAGATGCTGCTCTCCTAAATAATGATTCCATAGGGTTCTCCCTGAGGGTAGGGTTAGGAATCCGCTTCCTGGAGCAGCGGGACGGTGGTCGTGGCATGGGAGCGCCCTGCAGAAATCCGCCTCCGCCTTCGGGTAAGCGAGCGGCGCGCGGCCGACACCGGCACCCAGGCGTGAACTGCGGAGGGGACGGCTCTGCATCGCACCGAGACCAAAAAAACAGAGAGAAGAAAGAAAAAAAAAAAAGGTGTTTTAGCAAAGCCAGGGGCTGCTTGGTAAATGAGCATCAGCCCCTGCAAATGAAGTGCTCAATCGAGTGTTTTGCAATCACTTTGTGGCACTTCCTGGAGTGCAGAGCGTTGCTGAGCTCTGGGTTGTCGCTCTCGCTGTCCTGCCGGGCAGGGATAAACCCTCGAGTGCTTTGGGCACAGTCCAGCTTGTTCGTCCCCCAGGTCCCCAGGCTCCTCTCCCTTTCTCTGAATCACCGCTTCCTGTGTTATAGAAAACACCCATAGGACTTTTAACTGTTTTCCATGGAGAACTTGGCTGTGTTTGCCTCGGGGGGCATCAAAAGTGCCCCCCGTCCCCTCGATTGTGGCACAACTTGGCGTTCGAGTGTCACGCTTAGGTCCATCCTACCTTGACGGAGGCCGCTCCAGCTTGGCCAGGCTCGGAGTTGTGTTTTCCCTGGGCTCCTGCTGAGCCAAAGCAGAGGGATCCCCCTGTTTAACCCTTCCATTTCCTCCCCGTCTGCCTTGCAGGACGGTGCTTGTCCTTCCCGGAGCCGAGGCCGCTTCTGGGAACGGCGGATGCAGCGGGGAGACATCCCAGGAGGCTGGAAACACGGGTTTGCATTAACTCCGTATCACCGCTCACCTCAGTGAGGCAAAATAAGCTTTAATTGGGATTTTAAGCCCAAAAAAGAGCAGAAAAGCAGTGCGAGAGCCTCAGCAATCACTGTTTCCTCTTAGTGCCTCCTGAGGACAGTGTTATCCCAAACTTACCCTGGAGATTTTTGCTTTTTCTTCCTTGTTTAAAGCTTCAAATGCGCTTGCACTTTGGCTGGAGCTGCTGTTATGAGTCACCCGAGCGCGCCCGGCCGCGGCGCTTCCTCCCGTGCGCCGCCGGATCGCGGGCCTTGCCGAGGCCTGGAAGCAGTTACGCTCTTGTGGTTCGCTAACCTTTTGGAGCGTGTGCTATAAAAGAAACGTGAGCTCCTGGGTTTTCTGCCTTTGCAGTGAAACTCGATGAGTTTCATGTGCGTTGAGTCATGGTGTTGACAGGTGACTGATAAACATCTCCTCAAATTACCGTAACTCAAAGATTAGTGGATGTGATGTTTGCAAGTCACTTGCGTGTGAAACGCTTGGTCTAATCCACTTTTTTTTTTAGTCTGTGAACAATTTAAAGTTTTGTGTAACTACAGTATTCAGTTACTTATGTCTGGACATTTCCAAAAATGCGGCTTTATGCCTTTTGGGGGGTCGTTTTCTGTCCATCCTGCACCTGGCATGTGGAAATCTAGTGGCAGGGTGTTCCCTACCCGGCCCTTCCGCATCCCGCCCCTTGTTGAGGAGATGGGAGCGGAATTCCCGGCGTGCAGTTTCTTAGCTCTCCTCCCTCTCAGTTTAAACGAGATTATTCAGAGAAATACATTTTGTTCCTCTTCTATTACCCTCCTATGAAGTCACCCCAAGTCTGTTGTTCTGCACATATGGACGTGGCTGCCCGTGTTTGATTATCTGAAAATCTGTGTCAAATGCAAAGCAGCCGCGGGTCGGAGGAAGCTGATTATGTCATGGCTGGGAATCTGCACCGTTTCTGTTACTTTTAATTGGTGAAATACTAGGAGGAAGATTCTCCACAAAGCAAGGAGACGGTTCAGGAAGGGTGAGCTGCAATCCGGGGGCCCTGGACTAACCAAAGGTCTGGAATGGCCTTTGGAATGGCCTTTGGTTAGTAATCGATTAGCTCTTTTACAGGCTCTTTTTTTTTTTCTTTCACAAATGATCATTTGTGTTTTAGAAAAAAAGATGGGAGATATTAATATATGGAAGTCTTCTTGATGTTCTCTCCATTGTATCCTAGAATAATAATTAAAAAATATCAATGGCTTGGCTTATAAGTTTTGTTACAACCTGATCAATTAGCTTTTTGCTTCCAGCAGTCTTGGACTTTAAAACAATTGACTTCTATTGTATAAATGTTGTCTTTTCCACAGGGAACCTTTGAGCCCAGCAGAAGAGCGTGGCAGAGCCGGAATCCTCCTTGGCATGCGGGGATAAAACAATTTATTTCTATTATATAAATGTTGTCTTTTCTGCAGGGAACCGTTGAGTCCAGCAGAATTGTGTGGCGGATCTGGGATCCTCCTTGACACGCAGGGATAAAACAATTAACTTCTATTATATAAACGTCGTCTTTTCTGCAGGGAACCGCTGAGCCCAGCAGAATTGTGTGGCGGATTTGGGATCCTTGATGCGCAGGGATAACCGCAGCCCTTTGCTCTCTCGCAGGTGAGAAGCGCCACGGTTTCGACGTGGGCTACGGCTCCGCGTTCCTGTACGAGAAGGAGAGCGAGCTGCTGCAGGGCCGCATGATGGACCAGGCCATCAACAACGCCATCAGCTACCTGGGCGCCGAGGCGCTGCGGCCGCTCGTGCAGACGCCGCCGGCGCCGGCCGCCGAGCTGCTCCCGGTGCTGGGCGGCCTGTACCCCGTGGCGCTGACCCGCGCCGAGGTGCCCAACGGCGCCGCGCCGGACGCGGACAAGAGCCACCCGCGGGTGTCCTCGGAGCGCGGCCCGTCCCCCAACAACAGCGGCCACGACTCCACGGACACGGACAGCAACCACGAGGAGCGCCACGGCCTCCCCTTCCCGCCGCCCCGCAACGGCCTCCCCTGCCTCAAGGACCTCCCGCGGCCCTTGGAGGGGACGAAGCCGCCGGCCGCGTGTCCCCGCGACGCCTTCCGGGTGCTCAACCGCGACGGCGAGGCGGTGGGCGCCTTCCGCTGCGAGCACTGCCGCGTGCTCTTCCTGGATTACGTCATGTTCACCATCCACATGGGCTGCCACGGCTTCCGCGACCCCTTCGAGTGCAACGTGTGCGGCTACCGCAGCCACGACCGCTACGAGTTCTCCTCGCACATCGCCCGCGGCGAGCACCGCCTCGCGCTCAAGTAACGCGGCCATTCACCAACAACAACCATTCCCGGAGAAATTCCCTGCTCCTTCATTCCAACTACCCTAAAGAAACCCCTCCAATATTTTTCTATGCCAGTTTTAAAGCGATCAAGGTCGGAGGGACGGTTTTGTTGGGTTTTTGGTTCGTTTTTTGGGCTTTTTCACAAGCAATTCCTTGTTCTGTAGCATCTGTGCCCAGCTGCACTGCTGAGTGGTACTGTAAAAAAAAAAATATCAGAAGTAGACAGAAATTTTATACAAACTTTATTTTTGTGAAAGTTAAGAGCAATTTAAGGTGTGTGGATTTTTTTTATATACTTTTAACATGTATTTGTTTTTATAGCGTTTGCTTTAACTCAGCACAGAGGTGTTTTCTTCTCTTCTGCCATTTTGTCTGGCTGGGCAGATGTGTAGTCCGGAGTGCATAAGAAGAGTGTTTTCTCGCTGTTTCGCTTCCTATGGTCTTAAAATGGCTAATTACTGAAACACAGAGAACGTGTATTTGGGGAGGGAGTGTTAATTCATTTTAATGGGTTTCCCCCGAGCCGGAGGAGCATGTGGTCCCACCACACTTTCATTTTTCTTACCTCTCTGTTCACTTTCTTAAAAATCACTCCCCACATACCCTTTAGTAGCAGCAAAAATAAGAAATAACGGCTCATTTTGGGGCTGGGATTTCTAAATTGCGCGCAAACGGAATGCCCGGTGAGCTCATTGCCCGGCGCTCTGCGGAAAATCCTGCCTTTTGGTGGGAAGCGCCTCTTCCCAGCGGGTGCAGGGTCGGAGAACGGGTCTGTGCTGTCCCTCGTGTCCCCTCCTCGCTCCGGCCGCGTCCCGAGCCCCATCCCATCCGTTTGCAGCTCGGAAGCGGCTCCACGGATCCGAAGGCTCCGTGCGGAGCGGGAGGCGCCGTGAGCAGCTCCGCGTCCGTGTGTGGGAGCCCTCGGCTCGCTCTGGTTTTACCCGGGGATACCCCTCGCTGTGAAATGTGCTGTTCTGCAAAATGAGCATTTACGATTACTTTGAAGCTGGTTTTAAAAATAGTTCTTTTATTCTAATCATTGTGCTGCCGCTGTATTATTAGTCACTGTGCTGAAGATACGAATTTGATAACCGTTTTGCTGAGTGTATGTTTATTCTTTGTGAGTTTTTTTACGGTGTGGCGTTAGACGCATCCCGACGGACCTTCCCCCTGCTCCGTGTTGGGATATGGAGGTTCCTCTCGTGCCTTTTCCCTGCTCTTGGGGGCCCCGGTGCCACCCCGGGGTCTCAATGAAGCACCAAGGGCATCGGGACCCCCGCTCTGCCCCACATCTGGGCTCGCGCCTTTGCTCTAGGCCAGACACTTCCCCTCCATCATTTTTAGGGTGGAAAAAAGGAGACTGATTTCATTATTTTTCTGATAGGAATATATCTGAAGAAGGATAAATTCATTTGCAAAAGGGGTTTGCTATCTAAAGTACCATAGAAGTGCGAAATTCTGCTTGTCTCTGGGGTGCAAATAAGGAAAAACTACCTTGCAAACCTGTTCCTGCTGTGTGTGTATGTGTAAAATAGTGGTAAGATCCTTTCCAGTGGCCAGTTTCTCATGCTAAGGCCCGATCCTGCCGGGTGGCTGTTTGTTGTTCTCCCTAATAAACACCCATTGCCACAACACGACACAAAGTCCTTCCGAGTGAGTCGGGAGGCCGCAGTGTCACCCGATCATCCGGGGACGGCCCCGGGTGGCAGCCTGGACCGGAGCGCGTGGAGCCGCTTCCCGCTTTCCCGGTGTGAACGGTTAAATAATCCCCTGCACCAGAGCGGGATGCGTTTTTGTGGGAAGAGCCACCGAGTTGTGTTAAATGGTGAAAACCCCCCTGGGCTTGCAGAGGAACGAGCAAGACCGTGGATGGTAAACGGTGCCTTTGTCGTTTGCACAGGAGGCTCCTCGGCGCGCCCGGCCGCATCCTTGGAATCGCCCGGCTCCTGCTCTCCCGCTTCCCGCCGTTCCCGGAGAAGGTGAGCGCGAGGGCCGGGCTCCGCGGGGGCCGGAGCTGCCATTCCCTGGAGGCTCCGCTTTCCCTGGGCAGAGCTGGGCTTTTCCAGCGGGTCTGTGCCCGGCCCGAGGGCTTTGCCGAGCGCCTGGGCCGGACAAGGGCGATAGCCCCGTTGCCGATGGTCGGCCGCGGTGGTTCTGCTCCAGTTTGGTTGATTTTTTTGGTATGGAACAAATCCCTGATTGGATCTTTCTCCTAAATGCGCTCTAGCCACCTCTATCTTGTCCCACTTTATTTATTGGCAAGTTGGATCCAGGCAGTGAGCAGCACAGGTGACACTCAGGAGATGGGCTTAGCATTAAGCAACAAGTATCCTGTGCTTAAAAAGCTTAGGAAATTCCAATTTCCTCTGACATTTCTTGGAAATTTTTACTGAAATTCTCTGAGTTTCAGTAAATCCTCTCCTGTGCGTCTCGTTGCACGGCCCAGGCTGCAACCACGGAGGTGAAGGGCAAGTTCTGCTTCTTATTAATGGCTCATTATTAATATCCCCTTGTTGTTCATAAAGGGAGCTCAGCGCCGTCCCCGCGCCCCGGCTTTGGGAGCTGCTCGGTGGCATCCGCGGCCCGGAGCGCGGTAAGTTGGGCGCTGCCGTGACCCGGTGCCGCGGCGGCCCCCACGGGGACAGCGGGTTCGTGTCACGCCTGGTGTCACCCTCCCTCGGCGGGTTATATCGGGCACCCATTTGCATAGGGGCCGGCGGCGCAGCTGGGCGCCCAAAGTCCCCGGAGTGGGGAAAAGTCCCCGGCGCCTGTGAGGAGCCAGGGGGGCACTGGGGACGTTGATCCCCAGGGCTGGGGACATTGATCCCTGGGCTGGGGTCGTTACCTCTGGGGACATTGACCCCTGGGGCTGGAGACATTGATCCCCGGGGCTGGGGACGCTGCCCCGCGGTGCTGGGGACATTGATCCCTTGGGGCTGGGGATGTTGCCCCCAGGCTGGGGCTGTTGCCTCTGGGGACACTGCCCCACGGCTCTGGGGACATTGACCCCCGGGGCTGGGGACACTGCTCGGGGGCCGGGGACGCTGCCCCCCGTCCTGCGATGCTGCTGTGGGGCGTGAGGCCCCCCCGTGCCCCCCAATGCAGCCCCAAGCCGAGGTGGCCGCCTCCTGCCCGGGGGGGTGACGCTTCCTCGGGCCCCCTTCCCGGGCCGGCCCCCCCGGCGCGGAGAAAGTCGCTCAAAGCGGCACAAACCGCAGCGGGGAGGGGACGGGGACGGGGACGCGTCACCCCGCAGGTGCCGCGCGTTGCCATGGCCACCGGCGCCACGTCCCCACTGTCACCGACGGGTGCAGCGGGGGGGCCGGAGCCGCTGGCACCTCCTGGGGCTCCCCCGGTCCCTCGTAGCCACCTGGGAAGGGGCCCGGGAGCCTGGGAGGGTTTTGGGGAGCGGGGCCGGGGCTGAATCAGGGGGGGGGACCCAGTGGTGCCACCCGCGCCCGGTCACGGCAGGAGCGGGACCCCCGACCCCCGGGGCACACGATGCACCCTGCATCCTGCACCCTGCATCCTGCACCCATCCCTGCATCCAGCACCATGCATCCGGCACCGTGCATCCTGCACCCATCCCTACATCTTGCATCCCTGCACCCTGCACCCATTCCTGCATCCCGCATCCTGCATCCCGCACCCATCCCTGCATCCTGCATCCATCCCTACATCTTGCATCCGGCACCCTGCATCCCGCGCGCATCTCTGCATCCCACACCCTGCATCCCGCACACATCTCTGCGCCCTGCATCCCGCACCCATCCCTGTATCCCGCATTCTGCACCCATCTCTGCATTCTGCACCCATCCCTGCATCCTGCACCCTGCATCCGGCACCGTGCATCCCGCACCCATCCCTGCATCCCGTACCCATCCCTGCATCGCACACCCTGCATCCCAGCGCGTATCTCTACATCCCGCACCCTGCATCCCGCACCCATCTCTTCATTCTGCACCCTGCATCCTGCACACATCCGGCACCCTGCACGGACCTCTGCATCGTGCCCCCATCCCACACCCTGCATCCTGCATGCATCTCTGCATCCCTGCACCCATCCCCGAACATTGCACCCTGCGTCCTGCACCCTGCGTGCATCCCTGTGCCCTGCACCCATCACCTGCCTCTTGCACCCTGCGCCCATCCCGCCCCCTCCCTGCACCCCTTTGCCCCCCCCTTCACCCTCTGCCCCCTCTGCACCCACAGGCAGGACAGGGACACGTGGGCGCACGTGGGGCCCCACGGGCGTCCCCAGGGACGCGCTCGGGGGCGGCCGCCGGCCCTTCCCATCCCCGTCACGCCCGCTGCGCTCTCGGAGGAAGCGGCTCCGCTTTGGCGCCCGGCGCCGCTCAAAAATACCCGCCCGATTTTACTACGGCCGCGGCCGCCGCTATTTCGGGCCGGGAGCAGGAAGCGAAACCCGCGCGGCTCCCGTCCCGGTGACCGGGATGGGGGGGGGGGCCCGGCCCCGCGAGGGGCCCCGGCGTCCGGGCGGGCGGGAGGCTCTAGCGCAGGCCGAGCAGGCGGGCGCCCGCGCGCACCTTGGCCGCCTTCCAGCGCAGCAGGCGCAGGGCGCGCAGGCCCAGGCGCAGCAGCCGCGGGTGCTCGAAGAGCAGCTTGGAGAAGGCGGCGGTGGCCAGGGCGCCGCTGGGGTCGGCGTGCTTGAGCGCGGCCAGCGGCGCGTAGGCCGCGTTGGTGCGGTGCCGGAAGGGCGGCTCGCGCGCCTCCAGCACCCGCAGCGTGTGCTGCGCGCGGGGCCGTCAGCACCGCGGCCCGGCCCGTCGTGACCCCCAGCCCCGGGCCCGTCCTGCCGTCCCCTTCTCCAGCCCGGTCCACGTTCCCAGCCCTGATCCCTTCTCCGTCCCCTACCCCTTCTCCGTCCCCTACCCCTTCTCCGTCCCCTACCCCTTCTCCATCCCCTACCCTCGTCCCATCCCCATCCTCATCCCTAACCCCTTCCCCATCCTCATCCCTGTCACCTTCATCCCCAACCCCGGCCTTCTCCCCATCCCCTTCTCCCCATCCCCTTCTCCCCATCCCCTTCTCCCCATCCCCTTCTCCCCATCCCCTTCTCCCCATCCCCTTCTCCCCATCCCCTTCTCCCCATCCCCTTCCCTGGTCTCATGCCCATCCTCATCCCTAACCCCATCCCCATCCTCATCCCTGTCACCTTCATCCCCAACCCTGGCCATCCCCTTTTCCCCCATCCCCTTTTCCCCCATCCCCTTTTCCCCCATCCCCTTTTCCCCCATCGCCTTTTCCCCCATCGCCTTTTCCCCCATCGCCTTTTCCCCCATCGCCTTTTCCCCCATCGCCTTTTCCCCCATCGCCTTTTCCCTCATCCCCCTTTCCCCCATCCCCAACCCCAGTCTCATCCCTAACCCCTTCCCCATCCCTCCCCATCCTTATCCCTGTCACCTTCATCCCCAGCCCTGAACTTATCCTTCTCCCCCGTCCCCTTCTCCCCCGTCCCCTTCTCCCCCGTCCCCTTCTCCCCTATCCCCCTGCCCCCCCAGCCCCTCCCGTGCTCCTCGTTAGTGCTCATTAACCCCCCGTTGCCCCCAGCACCTCGGCCACGTCCTCGGCGCTCTGGCCCAGGCTGGCGAAGACATCGCGCGAGTTGCGCAGGTAGAGGCGCCTGAAGATGTCGGCCGTCTCGGCGTCCGTGCGCGAGTAGTCGGCGCGCTCGGCCTCCTCGTACACCTTGGCCTCGAACTCCGTCGTCACCGGCCCCGGCTCCACCAGGCTGATCCTGCGGGGAGCGGTGGGCACCGGTGGGCCCCGGCGTCCGGCCCCGTGGGCCCCCCGTCCCCAACTCACGCGATGTTGAAGTGCAGGGTCTGCACCACGAGGCTCTCGCAGAAACCCTCCACCGCGAACTTGGAGGCCGCGTAGATGTCGTTGAAGACGATCCCTGCGTAGGAGGGCGGTCGGCGGCGCCCGGGGGCACCCCGTGCCCGGGCAGGGGGTCCCCGCGTACCCTGCAGCCCCATGACGCTGCTGATGACCACGATGTGGCCGCTGCGGCGCCGCTTCATGTCGGGCAGCACCTCCTTGACGAGGCACACGAGGCCGAAGAAGTTGGTGTCCATGAGGCGCTGCATGTCGGGCAGGCTCTGGCACTCGAGGGGGCCGATCATGCCCACGCCGGCGTTGCTCACTGCGGGGGGACGCGGGGCCGTGGCGCGGACGGTGGTGGCGCCGGGGCCGCGCGCGGGGCCGCGGCCGCTCACCCAGCACGTCCACGCGGCGCCCGGGGAGGCTGTCGACGCAGGCGCGGATGGAGCCCTCGTCGCCCACGTCCAGCTGCTTCACGTCCAGCGTGCGGCCCAGCGCCGGCCCCGCCGCCGCCTCCAGCGCCCCGCGCTTGCCCACATCCCGCATGGTGGCGACGACTGCGGAGAGGGCGGCTCGGCTCAGCGCCGGGGCGAGCTGCGCTGCAGCGTGCCGGGCTGCGCTGCACCATGGTGTGCCAGGATGCACCCTGCACTGCAGCCTGCTGTGCCAGGATGCACCATGCACCGCACCCTGCAGTGAACCACGCTGTGCCAGGATGCACCATGCACCATGCACCGCACCCTGCAGTGAACCACACTGTGCCAGGATGCACCCTGCACTGCACCATGCCTTGCACTCCGCCCTGCTGTGCCAGGATGCACCATACCGGGCTGCACTGCACCCTGCGCTGCACCCTGCTGTGCCAGGATGCACCATGCACTGCATCCTGCAGTGAACCACACTGTGCCACAATGTACCCTGCACTGCACCGCGCCCTGCACTGCACCCTGCTCTGCCAGGATGCACCATGCCGGGCTGCACTGCACCCTGCACTGCAGCCTGCTGTGCTAGGATGCACCATGCACTGCACCCTGCAGTGAACCACACTGTGCCAGGATGCACAATGCACCATGTACTGCACCCTGCACTGCACCCTGCAGTGAACCACGCTGTGCCAGGATGCAGCCTGCACTGCACCGCGCCTTGCACTGTACCCTGCTGTGCCAGGATGCACCATGCACCGTGCACTGCACCCTACACTGCAACATGCTGTGCCAGGATGCACCGTGCCGGGCTGTGCTGCACCCTGGGCTGCACCCCGCTGTGCCAGGATGCACCATGCACTGCATCCTGCAGCGAACCACACTGCCAGGATGCACCGTGCTGGGCTGCACTGCACCCTGCACTGCACACTGCTGTGCCAGGCTGCACCCTGCACTGCACCATGCACTGCACCCCATCCTGCACTGCACCACGCTGTGCTGCACCGTGCTAGGCTGTACCATGACTTGCTGCACCTTGCCGTGCTGCACCATCTGGCACTGCACGACACCACGATGTATTGCACTGTGACACGCTGCACCGCACCACATCATGGCCTGCTGCACCGTGCAGGGCTGCAGTGCTCCATGCTGCAACTTGCAGGGGTGCACCGTGCCGGGCTGCACCATGCAGGGCTGCAGTGCTCCATGCTGCAACTTACAGGGCTGCACCATGCAGGGCTGTACCATGCAGGGCTGCAGTGCCCCATGCTGCAACTTACAGGGCTGCACCATGCTGGGCTGCACCATGCAGGGCTGCACCATGCTGGGCTGCAGTCCTCCAGCAACGTGCAGGGCTGCACCATGCCGGGCTGCACCATGCAGGGCTGCAGTGCTCCATGCTGCAACTTACAGGGCTGCACCATGCAGGGCTGCACCATGCAGGGCTGCAGTGCCCCATGCTGCAACTTACAGGGCTGCACCATGCTGGGCTGCACCATGCCGGGCTGCAGTGCCCCATGCTGCAACGTGCGGGGCTGCCCCGCTGCTCCTCGCCCCAGCCCCGCTCACCCTTGAAGCGCCGCTTCTTGTCCTGCGCCAGCTTCACGGCCAGCGCGAGGCCGATGCCGGAGGAGCAGCCCGTGATCAGCACCGTCCTGGGAGCCATGGCCACCGCGTCCCCACGCGCCCCCCGGCCCCGCTGCTTTAGTACCCCCCGGCCGTGCTCCTTAATCCGCCTCCCGCTAATCCGCAGGGATTTGCCGCCCGCCGCGGGGCCGAGCCGCACGTGGTGCCGCTCCGCGCACAGAGGGGCCTTTGTGCAGGGACACAGCGGGGACACGGCCACGTGCCCCCGGCTTGGCCGGGACAGGCATGGGGGGCCCCAAAGGGGAACGGAGGCTGCGAGCGATGCCAGGGGGCCCAGGCGTCCGGGCGCTGGCCCCATTGGGGCTTCCTGGCTGGGGACAGCGATGGAGATGGGGACGGGTCCCCGGCTTCTCTCCGGACAGCGCGAACCGGCAGCTCTGAAAAAATAACCTTTATTCTCACTCATATAAAACACGTCACAGTTCGACCAGCCTCACGGGGACGCACGGGACAGGGGGGACATGGTGACGGGTGCCCCTCGCCCTCTGCCCGGGGTCCCCCACGCGTGGGGCTGGAAAAGTGCATGAGTGGAGGGGGCAGGGGCACCGCACGACAGGGCCTGGGGACCCCCCTGTCCCCGCGCCCGCTCCTCACCCCGTCCCTGCGCCCGCTCCTCGCGGCCGGTGCCCAGGGCCGGCCCTGGTGGCCCAGTGCCCGGCTGTGCCATGGGGAGCGGGACGGTGCCATGCAGGGCTGTGCCGTGCTGGCCATGTCACCCTGGCCATGCCGTGCAGGACTGTGCCGTGCTGGCTGTGCCATGCAGGACCATGCGGTGCTGGCCATGCCCGGCTGTGCCGTGCAGGGCTGTGCCGTGCTGGCCATGTCACATGGGCCGTGCCATGCAGGGCTGTGCCGTGCTGGCCATGTCACCCTGGCCATGCCGTGCAGGACTGTGCCGTGCTGGCTGTGCCATGCAGGACCATGCGGTGCTGGCCATGCCCGGCTGTGCCGTGCAGGGCTGTGCCGTGCTGGCCATTGCACATGGGCCGTGCCATGCAGGGCTGTGCCGTGCTGGCTGTGCCAGCCCGTGTCATGCTGGCTGTGCCGTGCAGGACCGTGTCACACTGGCCATGCTGCACAGGACCGTGCAGTGCCGGTCATGCCATGCGGGCCATGCAGGACCGTGCCATGCTGACCGTGTCACACTGGCCGTGCCATCCTGGCCATACAGGACTGTGTCACACTGGCCATGCTGCGCAGGACCATGCGGTGCCCGTGTCACGCTGGCCGTGCCACACTGGCCTGTGTCCCGCTGGCCGTGCCACACCGGCCTGTGTCCCGCTGGCCGCGCCGTGCTGACCGTGTCCCGCTGGCCGCGCCGTGCCGGCGGGCGCCGCGCCGGCCGTGCCGCGCGGGCTCAGAGGGCCACGCAGGTGCAGTAGTGCCGCAGCTTGCAGGGCAGGATGCCCCGGTTGATCTGGTGGAACTCCACGAGCTGGATGAGGTCGGCGAAGCGGGTCTGCCCGTCGTCCATGGTGAAGTAGAGCCGACCCTCCTCCTCGCTCTGCGGGATGCGGCGTCAGCGCGGGCGCCGGCCCCCCGGCCCCCCGGCCCCCCGGCACTCACCGGCAGGATGAGATAGTGCTTGACCTTCTGCAGGTGGCACAGGGACAGCACGAAGCCCTTGGGGTTGCGCTGACTCTCCCGCACCAGGAAGACGCTGTGAGCCCCGGAGCGGCGTCACCGTGTGCCCCAACACCCTCAGTGTTCCCCTGGGGGTCCCATACCCCTGGGTGGTCCCATATCCCCAGGGGTCCCATATCCCCGGGCATCCCATATCTGTGTGGTCCTATATCCCTAGGGGTCCTCTATCCCCTTGGGGGTCCCGTATCCCTGGGCATCCTGTATCTCGAGTGGTTCCATATTTGCAGGGGTCCTGTATCCCCTTTGGTTCCCATCTCTCTGGCATCCCCAGGGGTCCCATATCCCTGGGCATCCTGTATCCCTGGGTGGTCCCATATCCCCGGGCGGTCCCGTATCCCTGGGCATCCTGTATCCCTGGGTAGTCTCACATCCCTGGGGGATCCCCTATCTCTTTGGGGTCCTGTATCCCTGTGGGGTCCCATATCCCCAGGGGTCCCGTATCCCTGGGCATCCTGTATCCCTGGATGGTCCCATATCAGCAGGGGTCCTGAATCCCCTTGGGGCCCTGTATCCCCAGGAGTCCCATTTCCCTGTGCATCCCATATCCCTGGGTAGTCCCATGTCCCTGGGGGTCCCATATCCCTAGGGATCCTGTATCCCCTTGGGGTCCCATGTCCCCAGAGGTCCCATATCCCTGGGTATCCTGTATCCCTGAGTGGTCCCATATCCCTGGGTGGTCCCATATCCCCAGGGGTCCCATATCCCTAGGGGTCCTGTATCCCCAGGAGTCCGATTTCCCTGTGCATCCCATATCCCCAGGGGTCCCATATCCCTGGGCATCCTGTATCCCTGGGTGGTCCCATATCCCTGGGGGTCCCATATCCCTGGGTGGTCCCGGCTCCCCCTGCAAGCCCCCGGCTCCGCTCTCCCCCAGGCTCCCGTATCCCATGGGGACGTCCCCCGGCCGCGCCGCCCCGTACCCGTCCACCAGGCCCTGGCGGCCGATGAGCCGCTGCGTGTCCTCGCGGGAGATGCGCCCGTGGAACCAGGGCTGCGTGCGGTGGATGGCTGCGGGGACAGGGGGGGTGTCGCACGGCGGGATGGGGACACGGCCCCCCCCCCCAAGCCGCGGGGCCGCCCGCTCTCACCGGCGCTGAGCGGGGGCCCGTGGCAGCCGGCGGGCAGGCTGTACCGGTGCGTCGTCTTCTTCTGGGGCGAGAACGGGGGGCGTCAGCAAAGGGGCCGGGGGCTGCAGCGGCGCTGCCGCTGTTGGGGACCGGGGGGGGGGTTCGCGGTGTCCCCCCCCCCGGGCCGGCCGCGCTCACCCGCCAGGCCTGCGCCTCCTCCAGCGCCGCCGTGAGCGCCTCGCCGGGGCTCTCGAGCACGCGGCCGGTGCAGCCCGAGAAGTCCATGGCGACCAGCGCGTTGTCCGAGACGCTGCGCTGCGGGCGGCGGCGGCGGCTGCGGGGGGGCGCCCGGGGAGGGGGCGGCACGGGGGGGGGGGGGGGAGGGCGCCCCGAGGGGAGGGGCATGCCCGGGGGAGGGGGGGTCTACCCGGGGGAGGAGGGGGCGCCCCGAGGGGAGGGGGCGGCCCGGGAGAGGGGGGAGAGGGCGCCCCGAGGGGGAGGGGGGGGGTCTCCCGGGGGGGGTCGCCCGGGGCGGGGGGGACTACCCGGGGGAGGGGGCTGCCCGTGGGGGGACATCGGGGGAGGGGGATGCGCGGGGAGGGGGGACTACCCGGGGGAGGAGGGGGCACCCCGGGAGGGGGGTCTCCTGGGGGGGGGGGCATCGGGGGAGGGGGGCGGATCTGCCCTCGGTGGGAGGGGGGTGACCGGGAGGAAGGGGCGCCCGGGGGGGGGGTGCCCAAAGTGGGGGGGGTGCCCGAGGGATGGGGGAGTCACTGGGGGGAGGGGGTGCTCGAGGCGGGGGGGGCTGCCGGGGGGGGGGCGCGCGCGGCGGGAGGGGGGTCGCCAGGGGGAGGGGGTGACCGAAGCGGGGGGGGGGGGGCTGCCCGGGGGGGGCGTCCCGGGGGGGGGGGGGGGCGCGCACTCACCAGGGGCGCGGGGCCGATCCAGGCGGGGGGGCCGCGCCGGGCCTGCGCCTGCTGGTAGTTGCGGTAGAGCTGCATTCCGTACTGCGGGGACGGGAGAGGGTCCCACCGGCACCGGCATCAGCACCGGCATCAGCACCGGGACGGGCAGGGGGACACGGCCCCGGCATCCCCGGGGGACGGCGATGGAGGGAGCCGTGCTGCGTCCCGTGGGGATGGGGACCTTCCTCTGGCACAGGGAGGGTGTGGGGATGGGGGCATCCGTCCTGCATCCCTCCATGGGGATGGGACATCTCTCCAGCATCCCTTGGGGACGGGATGGAGGGATCCACCTGCATTCCATGGGAATGGGATGGGGACACCCATCCTGCATCCCTCCATGGGGATGGGATGTCTCTCCAACATCCCTTGGGGACGGGATGGAGGGATCCACCTGCATTCCATGGGAATGGGATGGGGACACCCATCCTGCATCCCTCCATGGGGATGGGACATCTCTCCAGCATCCCTTGGGGACGGGATGGAGGAATCCACCTGCATTCCATGGGAATGGGATGGGGACACCCATCCTGCATCCCTCCATGGGGATGGGACATCTCTCCAGCATCCCTTGGGGACGGGATGGAGGAATCCACCTGCATTCCATGGGAATGGGATGGGGACACCCATCCTGCATCCCTCCATGGGGATGGGACGTCTCTCCAGCATCCCTTGGGGACGGGATGGAGGGATCCGCCCGCATTCCATGGGAATGGGATGGGGACACCCATCCTGCATCCCTCCATGGGGATGGGGAACATCTCTCCAACATCCCTTGGGGATGGGATGGAGGGATCCACCCTGCATTCCATGGGGACGGCACAGGGCCTTCTGCCCATCATCCCTTGGGGACCAGGACCTCCATCCAGCTCGGGGATGGCAGCACCTGCGCAGTGTCCCCCGGGGACAGGGCCATTCCCGGCGCGCGGGGCCAGGGCCGGGCTCACCTTGAAGAGGCGGAACGCGGCCATCCAGCACGTGCGGCTCTGCTCGTCCTCGCTGCACAGCAGCTTCAGCCCCTTGGTGCCGCTCCGCGCCTTGGAGGGCTGTGGGGACGGCGCCGTCACCGCGCGGTCCCCATCCCACCTTGGAGGCGCCGGGCCCTGCTCCTGCGAAAGGGGCCCAGGCGTCCGGGCGCTCCCTGCCATCCCCACAACAGCCCCGCACCTTGATGCAGAAGCCGAACTCGGTGGGTGCCCCGTAGTGCTTCTTGCCCTGCGTCACGTAGTAGATGTTGGACTCGGTGAGGTCGGCGAAGTACTGCAGGTGCCGGGGGTCCTGGGGGACGGGGAGGGGGCGTCAGGCGGGACCTGGGGACACCGGGACGTGGGGACGCCCCCCGGGTTCACCTTGGACGTGCCCTTGGTGGAGTAGTAGAGCCCTGAGCGGCGCAGGGAGAAGTGGAAGCGCTTCCAGACCTTGCGGCCGGGCTCGCGCAGATGCAGGAAGCCCTGGACCTCGGGGCAGCTCCCGGAGTTGAGGAAGTTCTGGAGGGGAATGAGGGGTGACAGCTTGGACGGGTGTCCCGCGGCCTGTCCTGGTGTCCCATAGTGGCCTGTCCCGGTGTCCCATGGCCTGTCCTGGTGTCCCATAGCGGCCTGTCCCAGTGTCCCGCACCCTGTCCCGGTGTCCCATAGCGGCCCCGTACCTGGATGAGCTCCGAGTGCGCCATGCTCTTGTTGGCCTCCAGGCAGCTGGACACCATCACCTCGGGGAAGAGGGACTGCTGGGGACACCGGGGGTGTCAGCGGATGGGGAACTTGGGGTCCCCCGGAGCGCCCGGATCACCACGGAGCACCCTGGTCCCCATGGGGCACCCTGGTCCTTATGGGGTGTCCTGGTCCCCAAGGGACACCAGGGTCTCCAAGGGTTATCCAGGTCCTCACAGGCACCCAGGTCTCCATGGGACATCCGTGGAGGTTTCCAGCCCCACTCGGTGCCCATGGAACAACCTGGGGGGGGGGGTGTTGGGATCCCCGGGGGTCTCCCTGGTTCCTAGGGGGGGTTGGGGTCCCCGGGGGCCACCGCAGTGCCGCTGGCGGCCGCTCACCCCGTTGCTCCTGAAGAGCTCGTACTTGGCGAAGTTCTTGCGGAAGACGAAGCGGCTGTCGGCGCCGGGGGCCCAGGCGTCCTGCACCTCCAGCACGGCCTCGTGGTCCTCCAGGCAGCGCTCTGCGGGCGCGGGGGGGGGCTCAGCGGGGCGCCGTGTCCCCCCCGTGTCCCCCCCGTGTCCCCGGGGCTCACCCAGGGCCAGGTGCGGGTGCAGCTCCACCAGCGCCCAGCTGTGGTCGTGCAGGGCCTGCGCCCGCTGCACCAGCATCTCGCAGAGCTGCCGCGCCGTGGTGCCCGCGGCCGCCGCCAGCGCGCGGCTCGCGCCGTCCTCGCTGAACACCTTCACCACCTGCAGCGCGGGGGGACGCGGCCTCAGCGCCCCCTGTCCCCCGTGTCCCCACGCGTGCTGGCACCGATGCCTGAGGGACAATGTCCCCCAGTGCCGCCCCCATGTCCCCGTGGCCCCACGTGTGCTGGCACTGATGCCTGGGGGACAATGTCCCCCAGTGCCGCCCCCGTGTCCCCACGTGTGCTGGCACTGATGCCTGGGGGACGCGGGGGGGACGCGATCCCTCCCAATACCTCCCTCACCCCACATGGGCCATCCCCAACACTCCTGTCATGAGCGTGTCAGGTCTCAACCTCCCCGCCAGCCCCCAGGTGTCCCCAAGAGGTGGGACAGGGGCACAGCCCAAGCCCCCCCCCTTGCCCCGCTGTCCCCCCCCCAGCCGCGGGGTGCGCAGGACTCACGTGGGTGGCGCCGTCGCGGGGGGGGCCCTGCCCCACGCCGGGGCTGCTGAGGATGGGGGAGTTGGAGGGGCTGCAGAGCTCGGGGAAGGGGTTGGGGATGGAGGGCAGCGAGGAGGCGCGCGGCTCGTCCGGCGCGCGGCTGCGGGCACAGAGCGAGTCAGGGCCGCCCCCGCGAAGCCCTCGGGTGGGCTCAGGCGTCCGGGGCCCGCCGGGACCCCCCCCTGCCCACCTGCCGGCGTGGATGAAGAGGGGCTGGGAGCGCTTGATGTCGGCGGCGGGCGGCCCCTCGCCCGCGTCCCGCTCGCCGGCGCCCTGGGCTGCGCTGGGGGCCCCGTCCTGCTCCGCGCCGCCCGCCCCGGGGGGCTCCGGGGGGCTGCTCGGCTGAGCCCCCCCGTCCATGGCATCATCTGGGGGCAGAGAGAGGGGGGGATCCTGCGGCTGGGCCCGGACGCCTGGGCCCTCGTGGCGCCGCCCGGGGCTGCCCACCTGCCCGGGCCCTGTTTTGCCGGCGCCCAGACAAGCGCTGAGTCAGCGTGTGGCCGGGTGACTCAGCACGGCCGCTCCTGCCCCCGCGGCTCCCTCCGGCCCCGGTACCGGGCGGTGCAGGGGGCCGGGCCGGGGCGGGGGGGGCTCTGCCCCGGGCCGGGGGCACGGACAAATCTGCCCCCGGTGCCCCGGGGAGCGGCCTGGGACGGTGCCCCCGTAGGGAGCGGGGGCGCAGGGGGGCAGGACGCGGCCCCCTGCCCTCACCCGGCACGTCCCGCCGCTCTGTCCCCATCCGCGCTGAGACCCAACCAGCTCGTGGCAGGAGTGGGCCTGGCACCCGCACCCCGCTCCGTTCCAGGCCGCAGGGATCCAGGTCGGCTCTTGCGGGCGGCCCGTGCCCAGGTGCGAGCGCAGGCACCTGGCCGGGTCTCAGGAAAGCCCGGTTCGGATCGCGGCGCTGGGAATGGATGTGGCAGGGCCGGAGGGGACCCTGGTGTCACCGTGGGCCGGACGGCAGCCAGCTCTGCCCGTGGGCGCGGGGGCTGCCGGTCGCGGGGACGTGTTTGGCCGCTGTCCCCTGCTGAGAGCCCGGCCAGGCTGCGCCCCGGGGGCGGCGGCGTCTCCGCCGGGGCTCCCGCTGGCCCTGCGGCCCCGTCCCCGCCGCTCCGGGTCCCACGGCAGCCCCCACCGCCCACGGCAGCCCCCAACACCCGCGTGTTTCCAAGCAGATGCAGCCAGGGAGGCGGGCAGCGCGCGCCCTGCGACGGGCACAACCCTGTACGAGCCACCAGAGAATCCCCAACCACCCGCGCGTCGCCGCAGCCCCGGGAAGCGCTTCCCGGTGGCGACGACGGATCCCCCCGCCAAATCCCTGCGGGGAACGGGGCAGCCCCGCAGGCGGCACCGGGAGGCGGGCGGGAGGAAGCGGAGCGGCTCGGAGCGCGGCCCAGACACCTCCCCGGGTCCGGCCAAACCGGTTCGGGCGGCCGCTCCCAGCTCCACCTCAGCGCGTTGGCATCCGCGGGCCGGGACCGGCACCGGCGCCGGCCGTGGGAACGGCCCCGAGCAGCGACCCCCCGCGCGGGGCCGCGGCGGGACGGGCCGCGCTGCGACAGGCCGAGCTGTGCCGTGCCGTGCCGTGCCATACAGTGCCATGCCGTGCCATACTATGCCATACTGTGCCGTGCCGTGCCGTGCTCTGCCCCCCGCCGCTCGCACCCGCAGCACCGTCCCAAACGCGGCCGGGTTCGGTGCCCGGCGCTGCGGGACGCGGGCGGTGCCACCGCGGTCCCCCCGGCCCGGCCCGGCCCGGCCCGGCCCGGCCATCCCCGGCCGCCCGGGGGCGCCTCCAGCGCCGGTGCCGCCCGTTTAATCATTCACTGGCACCGGCCCCGCGGCGCGGCCCGTTTCGGGGTCCAAGTCCACGGGCGCACGAGGGACCCGGGGTCCCGGCCAGCCCCGGCCCGCGGAGATGTCCCCATCCCCATCCCGGTGTGACACCACGGGGATGGGTGACCGCCCGGGGGACACGGCCGAGGGTCACGTTCCCACTGCCGACCCGCCAGCCCCTCACTGTGGCCTCAGGCCACCCCAACGCTGGTCCTGGCCTTGTGGCTTCGCATCCCCCGTCTGTGACAGTGGCACCAGGGGGAGGACACACAGGGTGTCCTGGAGTTGGGCCACAGAGGGGACCTGGCCATGGGGCTATGGGGCAGGGCTATGGGGCAGGGCTATGGGGCAGAGTCCCGGTCATCAGAGCTGGCCCAGGGCTGTGGGGCAGGGGACCGGGCTGGCGGTCACGGAGTTTCTGATGGCCCAAGGGCCACCGAGACTACAGGGCAGGGGACCCGGCCATGGGGTTATGGGGCAGGGCCCCAGGGCCACCACACTTAGGGGGCAGGAGATCGGGGCTATTAGGGCTATGGGGCAGGGGAGCAGGGCCTTGGGGCCATAGGGCAGGTCCAGGGGCATCCAGGGACACTGGGGGACACTGAGGCTGAGCCAGGTGGGAGAGGAGGAGGAGGAGGAGGAGGAGGAAGAGCAAGGAGGGATGGGAGGGGAGGCCGGCGGAGCAGGGCCCCGGCGTCGGGGACATCAGGGGGGCTGTGGCCCCACACGGGACCCCCCCCGGGCCGGCTCCTACCTGCAGGCACCTGCTGCCCCACGTCCCGCTGCCCCACGTCCCGTCACCGCCGCCGCCGCCGCCGCCGCGCCGGGGATTCCTGTTTTCCCCAGCCTTTATCTACCTGCGCCAGCTCCCGCCCCCGCCTGACATCATGGCCGGGCGCCGCGCCGTGGGGCACCTGCTGTGGGGCACCCACCGTGGGGCACCTGCCGTGGGGCACTCGCCATGGGGCAGCTGCTGTGGGGTGCTCGCCGTGGGGCACCTGCCGTGGGGAACCCACCATGGGGCACCCACATTGGGGCATCCTTTATGGGGACCGCCCCCCCACCCCACAGATTTGCTGGTCACCAGGTGATGGGGAGTCTCCCGCAATGCCCTGGGGGTCCCATTGGGGATGTCGGGGCTCCCTAAGGACCCCATGGGGCTTAGGGAGCCCTGCCATGGGGCTGGGGGCTCTGTGTGGTGCTGGGGGGCTCTTGTGGGGCCGTGGGGCTCTCATGGTGCTACAGGGCTCCCATGGGTGCTGTGGGTCTCCCATGGGTGCTGCAGGGTTCCCATGGATGCTGCGGGGCTCCCATGATGTCTATGGGGCTCCCATGGCTGTAAAGGGTTTCCATAGGTGCTGTGGGGCTTCTATTTTTGCTATGGGTCTCCCATAGGTTCTGCAGGGCTCCCACAGGGTCTATGGGGCTCACATGGGTTCCATGGGGCTCCCATGGGTGCTACAGGGCTCCCATGGATGCTATGAGGCTCCCATGGGTGTAGGGTCTCCCATGGTCTCTATGGGGCTCCCATGGGCTCTATGGGGCTCCCACGGCTTCTACGGTGCTCCCGTGAGTTCTGTGGAGCTCCCACGGGTGCTATGGGAGTCCTACAGCAGCTATGGGGCTCCCACAAGTCCTGTGAGGCTCCCACGGGCTCTATGAGACTCCTGTAGGTGCTATGGCTCTGCCATGGGGGCTATGGGGCTCCAATGGGTGTTGTAGGGCACCCATAAGTGCTATGGGGCTCCCATGGGTTTTGTGGGGCTCCCACAGACTCTATGGGGCTCCCACGGGCTCCATGGGGTTCCCATGGGTTTTGTGGGGCTCCCATGGGCTCCATAGAGCTACCATGGGGTCTATGGGGCTCCCACGGGCTCCATGGGGCTCCCATGGGGGCTATGGGGCAGTATGGGGCTCCATGGGGCTCCCACGGGCTCTATGGCGCTTCTGTGGGCTCCCATGTGTTCTGTGGGGCTCTATGGGGCTTCCACAGGCTCTACGGCGCTTCATGGGGCTCCATGGGGCTCCGTGGGGCTCTATAGGGCTCTATGGGTCTTTGCAGGGCTCTATGGGGCTCCATGGGACTCCATGGGGCTCTATGAGGCTCCCACAGGCTCCTCAGGGCTCTATGGGGCTGTATGGGGCTCCTACAGGATGTATTGGGCTCTGTGGGGCTCCCACAGGCTCTGCGGGGCTCTATGGGGCTCTACAGGGCTTTGTGGGACTCCATGGGGCTCTATGGGGCTCCCACAGGCTCTGCGGGGCTCTATAGGGCTTTATGGGGTTCTATGGGGCTCTATAGGGCTCCCAGAGGCTCTGTGGGGCTCTATGAGGCTCTCACAGGCTCTGCGGAGCTCTATGGGGCTCCATGCGGCTCTATAGGGCTCCGTGGGGCTCTATAGGGCTCCCTGGGACTCCATGGGGCTCTATAGCATGCTATGGGGCTCCCACAGGCTCTGAGGGGCTCCTTGGGGCTCTATGGGGCTCAGTGGGGCTCTATGGGGCTCCCACAGGCTCCATGGGGCTCTGCGGGGCTCTATAGGGCTCCGTGGGGCTCTGTGGGGCTGTATGGGGCTCTATGGGGCTGTATGGGGCTCCTACAGGATGTATTGGGCTCTATGGGGCTCCCATGGGCTCTGTGGGACTCCATGAGGCTCTATAGGGCTCCGTGGGGCTCTATGGGGCTCTATGGGGCTCCGTGGGGCTCTATGGGGCTCCATGCGGCTCTATAGGGCTCCGTGGGGCTCTATAGGGCTCCCACGGGCTCTATGGGGCTCCGTGGGGCTCTATGGGGCTCTGTGGGGCTCCGTGGGGCTCTATAGGGCTCCGTGGGGCTCTATGGGGCTCTATGGGGCTCCGTGAGGCTCTATGGGGCTCTGTGGGGCTCCGTGGGGTTCTATAGGGCTCCGTGGGGCTCTATGGGGCTCTATGGGGCTCCGTGGGGCTCTATAGGGCTCTATAGGGCTCTATGGGGCTCTATGGGGCTCTATAGGGCTCCGTGGGGCTCTATAGGGCTCTATGGGGCTCTATGGGGCTCTATGGGGCTCCATGCGGCTCTATAGGGCTCCGTGGGGCTCTATGGGGCTCTATAGGGCTCCCACGGGCTCTATGGGGCTCTATGGGGCTCTATGGGGCTCTATGGGGCTCTATGGGGCTCTATAGGGCTCCCACGGGCTCTATGGGGCTCTATAGGGCTCTATAGGGCTCTATAGGGCTCTATGGGGCTCTATGGGGCTCTACGGGCCCGCGGCGCCGCTGCTCCGCGCTCCTCCCGCCGCCAGGGGGCGAGGGCGGCGCGCGCCGCGGGGCGGGGCAGGGAGGCCGGAAGCGCCGCGATGACGTAGGCCGCACCCGGAAGCGAGCGGCAGCCGGCGGCGATGAGCGGCGGGAGCGAGAGCGCGACCGGGACCGAGGTCGGGACCGGAACCGGAACCGGAACCGGGACCGGGGAGGAAGAGGAGGCGGCGGCCGGGGCCGGCCCCGAGCGCAGGGTCCGCATCGTGGTGGTTTATTGGTGAGTGGGGGCGGCGGCACCGGGTGTTTGGGGAGGGGGCGGCGGGAGCGGCGGTTCCGGAGGGGGGCGGGGAGCGGGGGGCGGGGCCGCCGGTCGGGGGGGGCTCCCGGGGGGGTCCCGCTGACCCCCCCCCCCCCCCCCCAGCGAGCCCTGCGGCTTCGAGGCCACCTACGAGGAGCTGGCGAGCGCCGTGCGGGACGAGTACCCGGACATCGAGATCGAGCCCAGGCTGGGGGCCACCGGTGGGACCGCGGGGACCGCGGGGACACCTGGGGGACAGCGGGACCCCCCGGGGACAGCGACACCCCCTGGGACAACCCTGGGGACAACTCCCCCCGGGGACACTTCGGGGACACCCCAGGGACAGCGACACCCCCGGGACAACCCTGGGGACAGCGACACCCCCGGGGACACCCCCGGAGACACCCCCACCCCCCGGGACCCCCCCCCCCCCGCCCCAGGGACACCCCCCTCTGGGGACATCCCGTGCCCTCCTGGGGACACCCCCGGGACACCCCCCCTAGGGGACACTCCATGGGGACACCCCCCCCCCCGGGACGCCCCCCCCCCTCGGGGACACCCCCTGGGGACACCCCCTGGGACCCCCCCCCCCCCCGCGGGGACACCCCAAGGACATCACCCCCTCTGGGGACACCCCCCCCGGGGACACCCCTGGGACAGCCCCCGCCCCCCCCCCCCCGGGGATAACCACTTTTGGGGACACCCCCTGCTCAGGACACCCTTCCCTGGGGACACTTCTCTGCCCCCCCCCGGGGGTCTCTCCCCCTCCCCCCAAGACACCCCCCGAGGCCTCCCCCACCCTGGGACCCCCCCCCCCCGACTCCCCTGGACCGGGACCCCCCCCAAACCGCCCCCCCTTGGACCGGGACCCCCCCAGGACGGAGCCGACGGGGGCGACGCCGCGTCGGGTCCTGCTGCAACCGCCGCCATCCCGGTGCCGCCCACGGGAGCGACGGGAGATCCCGGGGGGCCGCCCCGTGTCCCGGGGGGCCGCCCCGTGTCCCGGGACCCCCCCGAACCCCGTGTTCCCGCCGCCGCTCCGGGTGTTTTCCAGGCGCTTTTGAGATCGAGATCAACGGGCAGCTGGTGTTTTCCAAGCTGGAGAACGGAGGCTTTCCCTACGAGAAGGACGTGAGTCCCGGGAGCGCCGGAGCTCCGCGCGGGCCCCCTGCGGCCCCCGGCTCTTCCCCGCGGGAAACATCCCGGTTTTCCGGGGCGGAGGGTCCCGGCGGCGCCGCCGCGTTCCCATCCCGCCGCCGCTTCCCGTGTTCCCGCAGCTCCTGGACGCCATCCGCAGGGCCCGCAACGGGGAGCCGCTCCAGAAGATCACCAACAGCCGCCCGCCCTGCGCCATCCTCTAGGCGCTCCGGATCCCGCGGGACAGCCGGAACGCCGGCTCCGGGCCGGCTCCATGGCCCCGCTCCGGAGCCCTTCCCGGGGGACCCCCCGGCACGTGCGGAGCAGCGGCGCTTCCGTAGGCGCCTCCGTTAATGATTAAGGTCCCTCCTGTCCCCGTTTAACGGCCGCGGAGGCTCCAGGCTGTCCCGGGGGATCCGGCTCCGTTCCCGGCTCCATTCCCGGCTCCATTCCCGGCCACGTTCCCCATTCCCGGCACCCCGCGGGGCGGGTGCCCTATTTATTCTATACCGTGTATAACGCCCGGCCCGGTGCTGAATAAAGGAGAGGAGAACGCGGCCCGTCTCCGTGCGCATCCCACGGGAATCCCGCCGGAATGCGGGCCCGGATCGTGCCCCGTCTCCCAGCCCGTTCAGGAGCTTTTCCCGGCGCGCGTGTCCCGGCAGGGCCGGGCGGAGCCGGCGGAACCAGACGGACCAGGGGGGCGTAGAAAAACAAATGTACAATTCCCAAATTTACATCCAGGCGGGAGGAGCCCGCCGAGGCCGCGGCCTCGTCTCAGTGCAAGTCCGTGTGTCCCGGGGAGGCCCCGCGGGCCGGGAATGCGGGCGGTACCACGTACGGACACCATCGTACCAGAATCATCCCCGGGATGCGGGCGGTACCGGAACCATCCCCGGAATGCAGGTGGTACCGGGAACCATCCCTGGGATGCAGGTGGTACCGGAGCTGTCCTGGATGCAGGTAGTACCGGAGCCATCCCTGGGATACGGGCAGTACCGGAGGTGTCTTTGGGACACGAGTGGTACCCGGAACCACCCCGGGGATACAGGTGGTACCAGAACCATCCCGCGATACAGGTGGTACTGGAGGCGTCCTGGGGACACAAGTGGTACCAGAACCATCCTTGGGATACGGGTGGTACTGGAGCCATCCCCAGGATATGGCTGGTACCAGAGGACCCTGGGGACACGAGTGGTACTGGAACCATCCCCGGGATACAGGTGGTACCGGAGCCGTCCCAGGATACTGGTGGTGTACCTTACGGAGGCGTCCTGGGGACACGGGTGGTACCGGAGCCATCCCCGGGATACGGGTGGTACCGGAGCCGTCCCCGGGATATGAGCGGTGCTGGAGGCAGGTGGATGGAGGTCGTTATCCCGGTGCGGAGCCCGAGGGAAGCAGCGGACGCAGGACACAGCGGTGAGGAGCAGCGCGGATCCGGATCCGTCCCCGGCTGCGGGGCCCGGGGAGCGTCGGCTCCGTCGGCAGCGGCGCCGCCGGCTCCATCCGAGGGCGGAAAGCGGCTCCCGGGGCCCGGCCGCCCCCTCCGGGCGCGACGGCTGCGGAGCTGCCCGTGCCCCGGGATACCCGGATCCAGCTCCAGGTGGGCGCCGGGCTCCGGAGTGCGGTGCTCCCGCGGTGTCCGGGCCATCCCGGCCGGAACGGCCGTGTCCCCACGGAGCGGGGCCCGTCCCCATGTCCCCACGGAGCGGGGCTGTCCCCGTGTCCCCAAGGAGTGGGGCTGTCCCCGTGTCCCCACGGAGCGGGGCCGTCCCCGTGTCCCCGTGTCCCGTGCCCTAGACGGCGGCGCCCGCAGGCTCCGCCAGCCCCAGGTACTCGGGGTTCTGGGCCGCTCCGGGCTCGGTGCCGGCGCCCGGCTCCGCGTTCCAGTAATAGGGATTGTCCGAAGGCCTGGCCGGGCGCCAGGTACTCGGGGTTCTCCACGGCGCGGCCGAAGGTTGCCGCTGGTGCCCGGGGCCGGCTCCTGGACCGGCCCGTTGTGGCCCTGGGGGCCCTTGGGCCGCTCCGCGGGGGACGGCGGCCGCTCCGCCTGGTTCACGTACTCTGCGGGGACGGCGGGACGCGGCGTTGCCGTGTGCCCCGTTCCCGTCCTTGTGCATCCCATTGCCATTCCCGTGCGCTCCATTCCCATCCCTGCGCATCCCATTCCCATCCCTGCACATCCCATTTCCTGTGTATCCCATTCTCATCCCTGCCCATCCCATGCCCATGCACCCCATTCCCATCCCTGCACATCCCATTCCTGTGTATCCCCTTCTCATCCCTGCGCATCCCATGCCCATGCACCCCATTTCCATCCCTGTGCACCCCATTCCAACCCCCTGCACATCCCATCCCACGTGCCCCATTCCCATCCTCACATCCCATCCCCACATTCCCCATTACCCATCCCTGTGCACCCATTCCCATCCCCACTCCCATCCCATCCCCACGCACCCCATTCCCAACCCCCTGCACATTCCATCCCCCTGCACATCCCACCCCCGTGCGCCCCATTCCCATCCCCACGTGCCCCATTCCCAACCCCTCGCACATCCCATCCCCACGTGCCCCCGTTCCCACCTCTGTGCACCCCATTCCCACCCCCGTGCACCCATTCCCGTCCCCACGCACCCCATTCCCATCCCCGCCCCACATCCCCTCCCCACACTCCCCATTCCCGTTCCCGCGGTACCCGGTGCGCGCGGCTCTCGGCTCCCGGCGTTCCCGTGGGCTCCTCGCTGTAGCGCTGGGGCGTCCCGGCTCCCGCGCGTCCCCGGCCGCCTCCGCGGGTCCTCCGGCCCCTCGGCCGCGTTCCCGCCCGGCGCCTCCGCGGGGCTCTCGGCGCCGCTCTGCACCGGACACGGAGCCGTGTCGGAACGGCACCCGGGAATTCCCCCGCGGGATGCATCCCGGGGCCGTACCCGCGTGGACGGGATGCGGCTGCGGCCGGCGGCGTCGGCGCCGAAGAAGCCGGGATGCGGGACCAGGTAGGCCTCGGCGTCCACCAGCTCCTCCATGTCCTCCTCCTCCAGCAGCGCCCGGTAGAACGTGCTGTCCATGGAGCCGGGCAGCCCCGGAACGTCGTTCTGCGGGAGACGGCCGGGACGTCGGCGCCGGGGATGGGAATGGGGATGGGAATGGGGATGGGAATGGGGCGCGTGGGGATGGGAATGGGGCGCGTGGGGATGGGATGTGTGAGGGGGTGGGAATGGGGCACACAGGGATGCGAATGGGGCACATGGGGATGGGATGTGCAAGGGATTGGGAATGAGGTGCGTGGGGATGGGAATGGAGCGTGTGGGGATGGGATGTGTGAGGGGGTGGGAATGGGGCGCATGGGAATGGGAATGAGGTATGTGGGGATGGGATGTGAGTGGGTTGGGAATGGGGCGTGTGGGAATGGGGCGTGTGGGAATGGGATGTGCAAGGGGATGGGAATGGGGCACGTGAGGATGGGCATGGGGTGCGCAGGGATGGGAATGGGGTGCACGGGAATGGGATGGGATGTGCAGGGATGGGAATGGGGCACGTGGGGATGGGATGTGCGGGGCATTGGGAATGGCGTGCATGGGGATGGGGATGGGAATGGGATGTGCAGGGATGAGAATGGGGTGCATGGGAATGGGATGTGCAGGGATGGGAATGGGGCACACGGGGATGGGAATGGGATGTGCAGAGATGGCAATGGAGCGCACGGGAATGGTAATGGAATACACAAGGATGGTAATGGAATACACAAGGATGGGAATGGGATGCACAGGGATGGGAATGGGATGCACAGGGATGGGAATGGGGTGTGCAGGGATGGGAATAGGGCACATGGGAATGGGAATGGGATGCACAGGGATGGGAATGGGACGCGCAGGGATGGGAACGGGGCACACGGGATCCCCGCAGAGCCGCCTACCTGGATGACCACGAAGCGCTGCGGGTCCCGGGCCATGCGGGAGAACTCGGTGACCAGCTCCCGGAATTTGGGCCGGCACTCGGAGTCGATCATCCAGCCTGGGGCAGAACCGCGTGCCGCAAGGACCCGGTACTCGCCGTGTCCCCCCCGGTACCACCGTCCCCCCGCCGTACATTTCACCATGATCATGTAGACGTCGATGGTGCAGATGGGCGGCTGCGGCAGCCGCTCGCCCTTCTCCAGCAGGTCGGGAATGTCGCGCGCCGGGATCCCGTCGTACGGCTTCGCCCCGAACGTCATGAGCTCCCACACGGTGACGCCTGCGGCGGGGGGCGTGAGCGGCGCCGGGACCCCCCGGGACCGGGACCCCCTGGTACCGGGACCCTCCGGGGCCGGGACACCCCTGGGACCAGGACCCCCTGGGGCTGGGACCCCCCAGTACCAGGACCCCCCCGGGACCGGGACCGCTGGCACCGGGACCCCCGGTACCAGGACCCTCCGGTGCCGGGACCCCCTGGGACTGGGACCCCCCGGGGCCGGGACCCCCTGGGGCCGGGACAGCCAGCACCGGGACCCCCCGGTACCAGGACCCTCCAGGGCTGGGACCCCCCGGTACCGGGACCCCCTGGGGCCGGGACTCCCCGGGACCGGGACCCCCAGGACCGGGACCCCTCAGGGCTGGGACCCCCTGGTACCGGGACCCTCCGGTGCCGGGACCCCCCGGTACCGGGACCCCCGGTGCCGCCAGTGCCGCCCCGGACGCACCGTAGCTCCACACGTCGCTCTGGTGCGTGAAGCGCCGGCGCAGGATGGACTCCAGCGCCATCCACTTGATGGGGACCTGCGGGGACACGGAGCGCTGAGCGGAACGGGGATGGGAATGGGGGTGGGATACGGGCGCGGATGGGAATGGGGCACGTGGGGATGGGAATGGGGCATGTGGAAATGGGGCACATGGGATTGGGATGTGCATGGAGACAGGAATGGGGTGCATGGGGATGGGAATGGGGCACACGGGGATGGGATGTGCGGGGGGGTTGGGAATGGGGCACGTGGGGTTGGGAAGGGCGCACAGGGGGTTGGGAAGGGGGCACATGGGGATGGGAATGGGGGACGTGGGGTTGGGAATGGGGCGCGTGGGGATGGGAATGGCATGTGCAGGGATGGGAATGGGATGTGCAGGGATGGGAATGGGATGTGCAGGGATGGGAACGGGGTGCAGGAGAATGGGAACAGGATGTGCAGGGATGGGAATGGGATGCAGAGGGATGGGACTGGGATGCGCAGGGACGGGACCGGGATGCGCAGGGATGGGAATGGGCCACATGGGGATGAGATGCACATGGGGATGGGAACGGGGTGCACGGGAATAGGACCGGGATGCACAGGGATGGGACCGGGATGCGCAGGGATATGAATGGGATGCGCAGGGATATGAATGGGATGCGCAGGGACAGGACTGGGATGCGCAGGGACGGGACCGGGATGCGTAGGGATGGGAATGGGGCACATGGGGATGAGATGCACATGGGGATGGGAATGGGGTGCACGGGAATAGGACCGGGATGCGCAGGGATGGGACCGGGAGGCACAGGGATGGGACCGGGACGCGCGGGGACGGGACGGGACGCGCAGGGACAGGAGCGGGACGCGCGGGGCCGGCGCGGTGCCCACCTTGCCGCCGTCCGCGTGGTACTCGGTCTCGTCGATGTCCAGCAGCCGCGCCAGGCCGAAGTCGGTGATCTTGACGTGATGGGGGCTCTTGACCAGCACGTTGCGCGCCGCCAGGTCACGGTGCACCAGCCGCACCTCCTCCAGGTAGCTCATGCCCTGCGGCGCCGCGGGGAGGACAGCGCGTCCCCGCGTCCCCAACGTGTCCCCCCGCGTCCCCTCGCGTCCCCCGCGTGTCCCCCGTGTCCCCCTGTGTCCCCCGCGTCCCCCGGTTCCCCCACATCCCCCCGGTTCCCCCACGTCCCCCTGCGTCCCCCTGCGTCCCCAACGTGTCCCCCGCGTCCTCCCGCGTCCCCAACGTGTCCCCCGTGTCCCCCGTGTCCCCCGCATCCCCTCATGTCCCCCACGTCCCCCCGCGTCCCCAGTGTGTCCCCCGTGTCCTCCCGCGTCCCCAACGTGTCCCCCGCGTCCCCCGGTTCCCCCACGTCCCCCCGCGTCCCCCTGCGTCCCCAGTGTGTCCCCCGCGTCCTCCCGCGTCCCCAACGTGTCCCCCGTGTCCCCCGCATCCCCTGCATCCCCAACGTGTCCCCCGTGTCCCCCATGTCCCCCCCGCGTCCCCAACGTGTCCCCCACGTCCCCAACGTGTCCCCCGCGTCCCCCACATCCCCCCGCGTCCCCCCGCGTCCCCAACGTGTCCCCCGCATCCCTCACATCCCCCCGTGTCCCCCCACGTCCCCTGGGTCCCCCTTGTCCCCCCGTGCGCGTCCCCCTTGTCCCCCCACGTCCCCGCATCCCCAACATGTCCCCCGCGTCCCCCGCGTTCCCCCACATCCCCCTGCGTCCCCCCACGTCCCCAACGTGTCCCCTGTGTGTGTCCCCTGTCCCCCGCGTCCCCCTGTGTCCCCAACATGTCCCCCGCATCCCCCACATCCCCCAGTGTCCCCCGCATCCCCCCATGTCCCCCGCGTCCCCCCGTGTCCCCCGCGTCCCCCCACATCCCCCGTGTCCCCCGCTTCCCCCCCGTCCCCAATGTGTCCCCCCCGTCCCCCCGCGTCCCCCATGTCCCCCCGCTTCCCCCACGTCCCCCGTCCCCCCGCCACGTCCCCGCCGCGTCCCCGCCGTGTCCTACCTTGGCGATCTGCACACACCAGTTGAGCAGGTCCTGCGAGCAGAGGCGCTCCTTGTTCTCGCGCACGTAGTCCAGCAGGCAGCCGTAGGGCATGAGCTGCGTCACCAGCTGCACCGTGGACGTCAGGCAGATCCCCAGCAGCCGCGACACGTAGGGGCTGCCCACCCCCGCCATCACGTAGGCCTCCTGCGGGGGGACGAGGGACGCGGTGACGGGGACGCCGGGACGGCCCCGTGTCCCCCGCGCGTCCCCCGCGCACTCACGTCCAGGATCTCCTTGTTGGCCTTGGGTGACGTGTTCTCCCGCAGCACCTTGATGGCCACGGGGATCTTGACGCTCTCCCCGTCCGGGATCCAGATGCCCTGCGAGGGGGGAGCCGCTGAGCGGGACGGGGACGGGGACGGGGATGGGGATGGGGATGGGGACGGGGATGGGGCAGGGACGGGGACAGGGACGGGGATGGGGACAGTCCCGGCTGCCAGCAGGGCCACCCGCCCCCCTCACCTTGTAGACGGTGCCGAAGGCGCCGGAGCCCAAGACCTTGACCTTCTTGAGCTCCGTCTCCTTGAGGATCCGCATCTGGGCCTGGTTGGGGAGGGCCCCGCTGGGCGTCAGCGGCTCCACGAGCTGCGGGAACGGGAGGGTGGGTGAGCGTGGGCACCGCCGGGCATCCCGGCCCCATAACCGTGAGCATCCCGGCCCCATGAGCAGGAGCATCCCAGCCCCACGAGCATCCATCCCATCCCATGCACATGCTGGTCCCCTCACCATGGGCACCTCATCCTGTGAGTATCCGTTCCCATCGCTGCCTGCATCCCATCCCTGGACACCCCATTCCCATCCCCCCACACCCCATTCCCTTCCCGTCGTGCCCCATTCCCAACCCTGCATGCATCCCATCCCCACCCGCCCCATTTCCAACCCTGCACTCCTCATTCCCATCCCTGGACACCCCATTCCCACACGCATCCCATCCCCATGGACCCCATTCCCATCCCTAGGCACCCCATTCCCATCCCTGCATGCATCCCATCCCTGCACACCCCATTCCCATCCCCACACACCCCATTCCCATCCCCATGTTTCCCATTCCCGTCCCTGCATGCATCCCAGCCCCACCTGCCCCATTCCCATCCCTGCACTCCCCATTCCCATCCCCGGACACCCCATTCCCACACGCATCCCATCCCCATGCACCCCATTCCTACCCCCAAGCACCCCATTCCCATCCTCACATGCATCCCACACTCATCCCATCCCCATGCACCCCATTCCCATCCCCATGCACCCCATTCCCATCCCCTGCGCCCCTTCCCCACACATCCCATTCCCATCCCCACGCACCTCATTCCCATCCCCATCCACCCCATTCCCATCCCCACACGCATCCCATCCCTATGCACCTCATTCCCATTCCTGTGCACTCCATTCCCATCCCCGCGCACCCCATTCCCATCCCCGTGCACCCCATTCCCATCCCCATGCACCCCATTCCCATCCCCATGAACCCCATTCTCGTCCCCATGCACCCCATTCCTGTCCCCATGCACCCCATTCCCATCCCCATGCTCCCCATTCCCATCCCCATGCTCCCCATTCCCATCCCCGCGCACATCCCATCCCCGCACACATCCCATCCCCATGCACCCCATTCCCGTCCCCGTGCACCCCATTCCCATCCCCATGAACCCCATTCCTGTCCCCATGCACCCCATTCCCATCCCCACACGCATCCCATCCCCATACACCCCATTCCTGTCCCTATGCGCCCCATTCCCATCCCCACGTGCCCCATTCCCATCCCCACGCGCCCCATTCCCATCCCCATCCACCCCATTCCCATCCCCACACGTATCCCATCCGCAGGCACCCCATTCCCGTCCCCCGCGCCCCTTCCCCATGCACCCCATTCCCATCCCCATGCTCCCCATTCCCATCCCCGCACACATCCCATCCCCATGCACCCCATTCCCATCCCCATGAGCCCCATTCCCATCTCCATGTGCCCCATTCCCATCCCCGCACACATCCCATCCCCACGCACCCCATTCCCGTCCCCGTGCACCCCGTCCCCGCGTGCCCCGTCCCCGTCCCCGCGGCACCTCGGTCTCCTGCAGCAGTCTCCGCATGGCGTGCTTCCTCTCCTGGCGCCGCCGCCGCCGCACGCACACGCCGCTCAGGAGCAGCAGCAGCACGAAGAGCAGCGCGCCCACCACGCCGGCGATGACGGACGTCACCTGGCTGGGGACAGCGCTGACGCGGGGCCCGGGACGGCGCCGAGCCCGGGCACGGGATGGGGACGGGGCTGCTGCCCCATTGGGGGGGCTCGCGGCACCAACCTGGGCTTCTGGTCCACGGGGCAGCCGTCCTCGTCCCGGATTGTGCACCTGGGGACACGGAGAGCGCCCGTGAGCAGCCACCGGAGCCACCGGAGCTGCCAGAGCCACTGGAGCCATCGGAGCCACTGGAGCTGCCGGAGCCACTGGAGACCCCGGAGCCACCGGAGCCGCCAGAGCCACCAAGGCCACTGGAGCCGCTGGAGCTGCCAGAGCCACCGGAGCTGCCGGAGCCACCGGAGCCCCCAGAGCTACCGGAGCTACTGGAGCTGCCAGAGCCACTGGAGCTGCCGGAGCCCCCAGAGCCATCGGAGCCACCGGAGCCGCTGGAGCCACCAGAGCCACCAAGGCCACTGGAGCCCCTGGAGCCACCAGAGCCACCAGAGCCACCAAGGCCACTGGAGCCACCAGAGCCCCCAGAGCCCCCAGAGCCGCCGGAGCTGCCGGAGCCCCCGGAGCTACTGGAGCCACCGGAGCCGCCTCCACGCGCGCGGCCGCCCCCCGACTCACGAGTGGGTGCAGTTGGTGGGGCACGGCTGGCAGACGCCGTCCTCATCCGGGTACTTCCAGACGGGCACGAAGGAGGCGTCCGGCTTCACCCCGCTGGGACACTTGCGCACGCAGTTGGGGCCGTCCTTGTAGTGGGCGCAGGCCACGCACTGATCCGCGTCCTGCGCCGGGGGGTGCCGTGAGGGGCCCTGGCGTCCGGGGGACGCCCCCGTGCCCGTGCCCGTCCCCGCGGCGCGTCCTCACCGGCCCGAAGCAGCTCTCGGTGCCGTTCTGGGGCTGGCACTCGGGGTGGCAGGGCAGGCACCGTGTGCCGTTGGCGTGCTCGCGCACGGCGCTGCGGGGGGGACGGCGTCAGCGGGGTCCCCATTGGCAACGTGGGGATATTGGGGGGTCTCTGGGGACAGGGGAGGGGGTCTCTGGGGACAGGGAGGGTCTCTGGGGACGGGGGGGGGTCTCCGCTCACCCGTCCAGCAGGTTGCAGGAGGCGACGCATTCCCGGCCGCGCAGGAAGCGCTCGCAGGCCACGCACTGCGTGGGGCCGGGGCCCCAGCAGGAGCCGTTGGAGCAGAGCGGGAAGCAAACCTGCCCCTCGCTCTCTAGAAAGGGGGGGGCTCGGTTATTACCCAGGGGGGTTTTGGGGGGCCGCGGGGGGCCGCGGGGCGCCCCTCTTACCGCACTGCTCCGGGGGCCGGTTGTGCGCCTGGAACAGGCGCTGCCGGGGGTTGCGGAAGAGGCTGTCCCAGGGCACCTTGCTCAGGAAGCAGAGGCGCGGGTTGCGGTGCACGAGCACCATCCCGCTGCTGACCTCGCGCAGCGAGCGCAGCCCCAGCGCCGACACGGGCAGCTCCTGCAGCGTCAGCGAGTAGGCGCCGCTGCGGGACGGGGGCGGCGTGAGCGGCGGCGCCGCGCGGGACCCCCTTGGTGCACGGGACCCCCCGGCGCCGCGTCGGACCCCCCCGGTGCACAGGACCCTCCGGTGTCACCATGCGGGACCCCCCCGGTGCGCGGGACCCCCTTGGTGCACGGGACCCCCCGGCGCCGTGTGGGACCCCCCGGTGCGCGGGACCCCCGGTGTTGCCGTGCGGGACCCCCCGGCGCCATACGGGACCCCCCGGTGTGTGGGACCCCCCCGGTGCCATGCGGGACCCCCCGGTGCACGGGACCCCCCCGGTGCCGTGTGGGACCCCCCAGTGCGCAGGACCCCCGGTGCTGCCGTGCGGGACCCCCCGGTGTGTGGGACCCCCCGGTGCCATGCGGGACCCCCCGGCGCCATACGGGACCCCCCGGTGTGTGGGACCCCCCGGTGCTGCCGTGTGGGACCCCCTGGCACCGCGTGGGACCCCCCCAGTGCGCGGGACCCCCCGTTGCCACCGTGCGGGACCCCCCCGGTGCCATGCGGGACCCCCCGGTGCGTGGGACCCCCCGGTGCCGTGCGAGACCCCCTGGCACCGCGTGGGACCCCCCCGGTGCGCAGGACCCCTCCGGGGCCACTGTGTGGGACCCCCCCGGTGCCATACGGGACCCCCCCCGGTGCCATGCGGGACCCCCTGGTGTGCGGGATCCCCCCCCAGTGCCGTGTGGGATCCCCTCGGTGCCATGTGAGACCCCCGGTGCCACCATGCGGGACCCCCCTGGTGCCGTGCGGGACCCCCCCGGTGCCATGCAGGACCCCCCGGTGCCACCGTGCGGGACCCCCCGGTGCCGTGCAAGACCCCCTGGTGCCGTGCGGGACCCCCCGGTGCCATGCGGGACCCCCCGGTGCCATGCGGGATCCCCCCGGTGCATGGGACCCCCCTGGTGCATGGGACCCCCCAGTGCCATGCGGGATCCCCCCGGTGTGCGGGATCCCCCCCGGTGCCGTGCGGGACCCCCCAGTACCATGCGGGATCCCCCCCCTCCGGTGCCGTGCGGGACCCCCCCGCGCGCTCCCGCGTCGCTCACTTGTGCAGCACACGGCCCCGGATGACGCGCAGGTTCTGGAAGACGCGCAGGTCCGGCAGGTTCGGGGGCCAGGCCGCGATGTACAGGAAGCCTGCGGGGAGCAGAGCGGCGTCACGGCACCGCGGGTGTCCCCGAGCCTGTCCCCGAGCAGCATGGGGTGTCCCCAAGCCTGTCCCCAAGCACCACGGGTGTCCCCGAGCCTGCCTGGAGCACCATGGAGTGTCCCCAAGCCTGCCCAGAGCACCACGGGTGTCCCCAAGCCTGTCCCTGAGCACCGCGGGTGTCCCCGAGCCTGTCCCTGAGCACCACAGGGTGTCCCCAAGCCTGTCCCCAAGCACCGCGGGTGTCCCCCAGCCTGTCCCCGAGCACTGCAGGGTGTCCCCAAGCCTGCCCAGAGCACCATGGAGTGTCCCCAAGCCTGTCCCCCAGCACTGCAGTGTGTTCCCAAGCCTGTCCCCGAGCACCACAAGGTGTCCCCGAGCCTGTCCCCGAGCACCGTGGGGTGTCCCCAAGCCTGTCCCCAAGCACCGCGGGTGTCCCCGAGCCTGCCCGGAGCACCACGGAGTGTCCCCAGGCCTGTCCCCAAGCACCACGGGGTGTCCCCAGTCCTGCCCAGAGCGGGTCCCCCCACGTCCCCGTCGCTCTCACCCGTCAGCTCCTCCAGGCTCTCGAAGGTCCAGAGCAGCTCCGGGTCCAGGGGCGCCGTGTTGGTGCCGGGATCCCTGGCCGGGATTTGGGCAGGGTGAAGCGGGGCAGGTCCCGGCGCGGGTCCCGGTGCAGATGGGGGGACACGGGCGCTTACCCGGCGAAGGTCTCGGGCAGGAAGGCCAAACTGCCGAAGATCTTGGAGCAGCCGGCGAAGTGCCGGATGTTGGAGGCGTTGACGGCGCGGACGCCCTTGAGGAAATCCACACCGAGCCCGTAGCAAACTGCGGGCAGAGCGGGGTGAGCGCCAACCGGGACCCCCACGTCCCCCTGCCGCCTTCGGGGAGCCCCCGGCACCCCAGGGACGCGCTGGGCCCTTTGGGGAGCCCCCCGGACCCCTCATCCATCAAGAGGGATGTGGAGCTGCTGGAGAGAGTCCAGCGCAGGAGGATGATCAGGGACCTGGAACATCTGCCCTATGAGGAGAGGCTGAGGGAGCTGGGCCTGTTCAGCTGGAGAAGAGAAGGCTGAGAGGGGACCTGAGCAGTGTCTAGAAGTACCTCAAGGGAGGCAGTGAGGAGGATGGTGCCGGCCTCTTTTCACTGGTGGCCACCGACAGAACTAGAGGTAATGGCCACAAACTGAAGCACCAAAAGCTCCATAGGAACTTAAGGAAAATTTTTTTAAGAGTGAGGGTGTCAGAGCACTGGAACAGGCTGCCCAGAGAGGTTGTGGAGTCTCCTTCCCTGGAGATCTCCAAACCCGCTTGGACGCAGTCCTGTGCCACGTGCTCTAGGTGACCCTGCGTGTGCAGGGGGTTGGACTGGATGATCCCTAGAGGTCCCTTCCAACCTTGAGCATTCCATGATTCTATGATTCTGTGATTCCATGATTCTCTGATTCCATGATTCACCTTGTGGACAGGGCTTGCTGCACTTCTCGCACTTCTGCACGTTGTTGACGCTGACCTCCTGGCTGTTCTGCGGGCACACGAGCGTGCACGAGCCCACCTCCGTGGCCAGGTAGTTATCTAGGGCAGGACAACGGTCAGGGCCACGGGGCGCAACGCGGCACCCGGCGGGGGGACCCCCCCGGCACTCACAGGGACACCGGCTCACGCAGCTGGCGCCGAACGTGTAGCGCCCGTCGCGGTTGGGCACCGACTCGAAGGTGTCCGAGTTGTAGATGACGAGCGGCGGGCAGTGCAGCTCGCACACGCCGCTGCGGTTGAAGTTCAGGCAAGCCTGGGGACAGCGCGGTGGCCGTGAGCGCCTCGGTGACACCCCCCGGTCCCCCCCGGCGCCCGCCCCGGTGCCCACCAGGCAGTCGGAGTGCTTGGGGCCGGTGCAGCCCGCGGCGCACTGCTCGTGGCAGCAGTCGGTCGGCTTCGTGCCCTTGCAGCGCGGGCACCCGTGGCAGATGCTGCTGGTCACTGCGGGGACGGGGAGGGCGCGGTGGGGACGGGGACACCGCTCGGGTCCATCCCGACCCAGGATAAAGGGGGTTGTTGGGGACGCTTGTTGGGGGTGTTGAGGCCATAGGACTGGCTCCAGGTTTGGCCTGGGGGGACAGGGACCTGGAGGGGGACAGGGACATGGGGGCAAGTGAGGTCCTGGGGACTGGGGTTGGGTGGGGGGGGTCATTGAAGGCTTTTGGGGGGGGTCTCTGGGGCAGGGATTGGTGGGTAGGACAGGGAATTTAGGAGTCTCTGGAGCAGGCCAGGACAGGGAATTTGGGGGTCTCTGGGACAGGTCAGGACAGGGAATTTGGGGGGGGTCTTTGGGGCAGGGGTTTGTAGGGACAAGCAGGGATCCCTAAGGGCAGGATTGGGGACGGATCAGGGATTCCGCTCAGGAGGCCGGCGGGCAGCAGGGATGGGGGGCGCCCCACGGCCAGGGCCGCCCCACGGGTGCCCCCCATCCCGTACTCACGGGTCTGGCAGTCCTGCGGCCCCTCGCCCCAGCAGTGCCCCTCCGGACACAGCGCCCGGCAGTCGGGACCTGGATGGGAATGGAAACGGGAGCGTGAGCGGCTGCCCCACGGCCGCCCCACGGCCGCCCCACGGCTGCCCCACGGCCGCCCCACGGCGCGGGCGCTCACACGTGCGGTTGCGGGCGCTGTCCACGCGCGTCTCGCCGCGCAGCTCGTTGTGCCGGTGCAGGATGTCGGCCCACAGGATGCTCTCCTGGAAGCAGAGCTGCGGGTTCCGCTCGATGCGCACGCCGCCCTTGAGGATCTCTGCGCGGGCACCGGCGCCGGCGTCAGCGCCGCGGGGACACCGGCCCCGCGGGGACACCCGGCCCCATAGGGACACCCAGCCCCATGGGGACACCCGGCCCTGTGGGGACGTCCCGTCCCATGGAGACTCCCGGCCCCACGGGGACACCCAGCCTTGCAGGGACATCCCTCCCATGGAGACCCCCAGCCCCACGGGGACTCCCGGCCCCATGGGGACACCCGGCCCCATGGGGACACCCGGCCCTAGAAGAAACCCCAGCCTTCGGCAGAGACCCCTGTGGGGACCCCTGGCCCAAAGGGAACCCCCAACCCCAGGCAGTGATGCCCATGGGGACACCCAGCCCCACAGGGAGCCCCCAACACAATGGGGACCCCCAGTCTTGGGCAGAGACCCCCATGGGGACACCCAGCCCCACAGGGAGTCCCCCAGCCCCAGGCAGAGATGCCTATGGGGTCACCCAGCCCTAGAGGAACCCCCCAGCCTAGTGGGGACCCCCAGCCTTGTGCAGAGACCCCCATGGAGACACCCAGTCCCACACGGAGCCCCCCAGCCTTGGGCAGAGATACCCATGGGGACACCAGCCCCACAGGGAGCCCCCCCAACCCAATGGGGACCCCCAGCTCCAGGCAGAGATGCCCATGGGGACACCAGCCCCACAGGGAGCCCCCCAACCCAATGGGGACCCTCCAGCCTTGGACAGAGACCCCCATGGGGACCCCCAGCCCCATAGGGACCCCCCAGCCTTGGGCAGAGACCCCCATAGGGACACCCAGCCCCACAGGGAGCCCCCCAGCCCCAGGCAGTGATGCCCATGGGGACACCCAGCCCCACAGGGAGCCCCCAACCCAATGGGGACCCCCCAGCCTTGGACAGAGACCCCCATGGGGACCCCCAGCCCCACAGGGAGCCCCCAACCCAATGGGGACCCCCAGTCTTGGGCAGAGACCCCCCATGAGGGTCCCCAGCCCCACAGGGAGCCCCCAACCCAATGGGGACCCCCAGCCTTGGGCAGAGACCCCCATGGGGCCGCCCGGCCGTCGCCCGCAGCCCCCCGCCGGCGCAGCCCCCCACCTGTGAGGTTCCTCATGCCGAGCTGGCGCAGCCCCGTGGATCCGGCGGCGCCGGCGTTGCCGAGCACGGCGAGCGCGTAGCGCTCCTCGAAGAGCTGCGTGCCGCGGACGATGCGCAGGCCCTGCAGCTGCAGCGCGCTCACCTGGTTCTCCGCGATGAGCACGTAGCCCTGCACCTCCTGGATGTCCTGGCGGCGGGGACGGGGGGCGTGAGGCTCTCCCCGGTGCACGGGACGGGGGTCCCGGTGCCGCCGCCGCCGCCGCCGGTGCCCTCACCCTGAGGAAGGCGGTGTCGGCGCCGGGCGGCAGGTACGTGAGCTCCAGGTTGCCCTGCACCACGCGGCAGCCCTGGTACAGGTGCCGCAGGGTCTCGTAGTGGCTCTCGGGGCTGGCCGGGCGCAGCAGCTTCATGTCGGTGCCGGTGCAAACTGCGGGGGACGGAGCCGCTCGCGGGGGACCCCGGCGGAGCCGCCGGCCCCCGCGGGAAACGCCGGGGGGCTCCGGAGCCGCTTCCAGCGGCTTCCGACGGGATTCCGGAGCCGGCGCCCGCGGGGACGCTCCGTGGGGACCCCCGGGGCGACGGCAGCCGGGGCGGCCTCCGGCACCGGGAAACCGGCTGGGGAAGCGGCGGCGGCGTCGGGGCCGCGTTCCCGCCGGTTCCCGGGATGGATGGATGGACGGACGCGCCGGGGAGGCTCTGCCCACGCCGCCCGCGGCGGCAGCGCCGAGACAAGACCCGATTGTTGGCGGCAGCGCGGCGGATGCCGGAGCCCCCGGGCGGCCCCTCGCCGACCCGGCGGCATTCCCAAGACGCGGACTGGGATGGGGAAGAGCGTGCGGGAAGCGGGGGGGGGGGGGGGGTTATCCCTGCAAATCCACCCCCCCAAAGCGGCACCGCCGGGGGCGAGCCGAGACCTGGCGCCGTCGTGACACGGGTGCCCGCCCTGGGCCGGGCGGGTGAGTCACGGCCCGCCAGGAACCGCCTTTTCAGGTCGGGCGTGTTTGGGGAGCGGGGCGGCTGACGCAGGGGCCGGCGGCGCCGCCGGGCCCCGCGGGACGGGAGGACGCGGCGCCCGGTGACCGGGATCCCGCCCGGTGGGGGTGGCCCCGGGGACGCGGCGCTGGCCCCTGAGTGACAGCGGCGGCAGCTGCCCCCGCCGCCACCTGCCCCGGGGACGAAGCTCAAGGCCGGGGCGGCCGCGGGAGCGAAGGGCGGCCCGGACGGGACGGGGACGGCGGCGGCTCCCGCTCCACGTCCCCGCGAGCGCCCACGGTGCCACCGCCAAACCGGGGGGGGGGGGGGTCCCGCTCCGTGCCCCCCATCCCGGGAATGTTGCGGGACAGGAGGAGGCTCCGTTGTCCCCTCGTGTGCGTCCCGCCTGCCCGGGAACACGGCGGGAGAGGAGGGGGCTCCGCAGGGCTATGGGGGGGCCCATCGGTATCACCGGGCAGTGGGGGGGCCCCCACACACCGGATTTACCGGGCTATGGGTGGGGGGGGGGGGGGGCTCATTTCCATTTCCGCCCCCCCCCCGCACCGAGTTTACCGGGACTCCCCCCGCGCCGGGCAACAACCCCCGCCCCCCCCACCACGTTCAACTTTGCGCGAGCCGCGACCGGGACGGAGGGGGGGGCGGAAACCGACGGACGGAGCGAAGGAAAAGGACGGACGGAGCGAAGGAAAGGCCGGACGGACAAGGGCCGGACAGAGGGACGGCGGAGCGGGGACCCACGGAAGGCGGGAGGGAAGGACGGCCGGAGCGGGAGCGGGTCGGGACCCACCTTCGTGGCCGTGGGCGGCGCGGAGCGCGGCCAGGAGCCCCGCGGCGCGGAGCAGCCCCGCGGCGCTCGCGATCATGGTGGCGGCGGCGGCGGCGGCAGCGCGGGCCGCGGCGGCCCCGGCCCCGGCCCCGCGCCGGCCGCTCCGCCGAAGTTCGCGGCGCGGAGCCGCCTCCGCCGCCGGCCCCGCCTCGCGGGCCGCGCTCCCGATCCCGGCCCCGCTGCCGGCCCCGGGCCAGGGCGCGCCGCGCGCTCCCGACGCCCCCGCGCGCGCTCCCGACGCCGCCCCGGGACCCCCCCCCCCCCCCGCCCCGCTCCGTCCCGTCCCGTCCCGCCCCGGGCTCGGCCCCGCGGTGACGGGAGGGGACGGGGCGGTGCGGGGGGCAGTGCCGGGACGGGGGTGGGGACACGGGGACGGGGCTGGAGTCTGGGGAAAGTTCCTGGGTCTGGGGACACGGGGACGGGGCTGGGACGTGGGGACAGCTGTGGGATTTGGGGACAGTGCTGGGGTGAAGGGGTGTGGACATGGGGACAATGCTCGGGTTTGGGGAAAGTTATGGAGTTTGGGGACGGATCTGGGACATGGGGACAGTTGCAGAGGTTGGGGACAGTGCTGGGGTGAAGGCGTGGGGACATGGGGACGGAGCTGGGGACATGGGGACAATGCTCGGGTTTGGGGAAAGTTCTGGAGTTTGGGGACAGATCTGGGACATGGGGACAGTTGCAGAGGTTGGGGACAGTGCTGGGATGAAGGCGTGGGGACATGGGGACGGTGCTGGGGACATGGGGACGGTGCTGGGGTCTGGGGAAAGTTCTGGGGTTTGGGGACGGAGCTGGGACAGGGGGACAGTCTTGGGACGTGGGGACAGTGCTGGGGTGAAGGGGTGCGGACATGGGGCCAGTTGCAGAGTTTGGGGACAGTGCGGGGGTTTGGGGACAGACCTGGGACGTGGGGACAGTCTTGGGACGTGGGGACAGTCCTTAGAATATAGGGACAGTGCTGGGACATGGGGACACTTGTGTGGTTTGGGGACGTGGGGACAGCCCTGGAATATGGGGACGTTACTGGGCTGTGGAGAAAGTCCCGCAGTTTGGGGACAACAGGGACAGCCCCGGCGCAGGGGCGCGGCCGGGGGAGGGGACGCCGTGGCCGCCGCATTCCCGCCATTCCCGCCATTCCTATTCCTGGCACCGAGGCCTCCTGCCGCGCCAGGGCCCCGCGCTCGCTGCCGGGACCCCCGGGACGGCGGGACCCGCGGCGGCTCCCGGGACCCTTGTGGGGCGGGAGCGGGGGGATATATCCCATGATCCCCCCGGCCATAGGGGGCGCTATATCCCATGATCCTCCCCGGCCAGTGGGGGCGCTGCAGCTGCAATGCCCCCCAGGCGGGGGGGGCGCTATATCCCGTGATGCCCCTCGCCCTTTGAGGGGCGCTATATCCCGTGATGCTCCGCGGCCGCAGGGGGCGCTATATCCCGTGATGCCCTTCGGGGCGCGCCGCGTTCTCGGTGCTCCCCCGCCGCCGGAGGGCGCTCTATCCCGTGATGCTCTCCGGCCGCGGGGGGCGCTCTATCCCGTGATGCCCTTCGGGGCGCGCCATGTTCCCGGTGCTCCCCCGCCGCGGGGGGGCGCTATATCCCATGATGCCCTTCGAGGGGCGCTATATCCCGTGATGCCCTTCGAGGGGCGCTATATCCCGTGATGCCCCTCGAGGGGCGCTCTATCCCGTGATGCTCCTCGCCCTCCGGGGCGCGCCGCGTTCCCGGTGCTCCCCCGCCGCCGGAGGGCGCTCTATCCCGTGATGCTCTCCGGCCGCGGGGGGGCGCTCTATCCCGCGGCGCTCCGCTCCGCTTCCGGGCGCGGCGGGCGGAAGCGGCGGGGGCGGGCGGCCATGGCGGCTGGCGGGGCCGCGCTGCTGCTGCTGCTGGCGGCGGCGGCGGCGCCGGGCCCGGCCCGGGGCTCCCCGGGGGACCGGGAGCCGCTTTACCGGGAGTGCGTGGCCGGCTGCGAGCGCCGGAACTGCTCGGGGGCGGCGCTGGGGCAGTTCCGCGCGCGGCAGCCGCTCTACATGCGCCTCACAGGTACGGGCGGGCCCGCCCCCCGCGCGCGCGCCCATTGGCTGAGCGCCGGCGGGACACGCCCCCCCATGGGCGGGGCCCGCCCTCGCAAGCCCCGCCCCGCCCGTCTGCGCGCGCTGGGCAGGGCTGGGAGGGCAGCGGGAAAGCGCGGGGACACGGGGGGGCGGGGACACGGGGGGGGCGTGGACACCGGGGGGACACGGGGACATGGGGACACGCGTGGGGACACGGGGACAGTGTAGGGACACAGGGAAACCGGGGGGACACGGGGAAACCGGGGGGACACGGGGACAGTGTAGGGACACGCGTGGGGACACGGGGAAACCGGGGGGACACGGGGGGGGCTTGGGGACACGGGGACATGGGGACACGCGTGGGGACACGGGGCGGGCCTGGGGACACGGGGACACTGCGGGGACACGGGGACACTGCGGGGACACGGGGGGGGGCGGGGACACGGGGGGGACACGGGGGGGGGCGTGGGGACACGGGGACACCGGGGGGACACGGGGGGGGCGTGGGGACACGGGGACACCGTGGGGACACGGGGACACTGCGGGGACACAGGGACAGCGTGGGAACGCTGGGGGCGTCCGGGGACAGTGGGACACGCTGGGAGCATCTAGGGACATTGGGACACACTGGGAGCATCTGGGGAGACACTGGGGGACATTGGGACATGCTGGGAGCATCCAGGGGACATTGGGACCCGCTGGGGGACATTGGGACACACTGGGAGCATCTAGGGACATTGGGACACACTGGGAGTGTCTAGGGGGACACTCGGACACGCTGGGGGACGTTGGGACATGCTGGGAGCATCCAGGGGACATTGGGACCTGCTGGGGGACATTGGGACACACTGGGAGCGTCTGGGGGGACACTGGGGGACACTGTGGGACGTTGGGACCCGCTGGGGGACATTGGGACATGCTGGGAGCATCCAGGGGACGTTGGGACCCGCTGGGGGACATTGGGACATGCTGGGAGCATCTAGGGACACTAGGACACACTGGGAGCATCTGGGGGGACACTGGGACACACTGGGGGACATTGGGACACGTTAGGAGCATCCGGGGGGACCGTGGGACATGCTGGGGGACACTTGGACAGGCTGGTGGCATCCAAGGGAACATTGAGCTATACTGGGAGCATCCGGGGGGACCCTGGGACGTGCCGGGTGACATTGGGACACGCTGGGAGCATCTAGGGACATTGGGACACGCTGGGAGCATCCAGGGGGACCCTGGGCCATACTGGGAGCATCCAGGGGGACTGGGACATGTTGGGGGACACTGGGACATGCTGGGAGCATCCAGGGGGACATTGGCCCATCCTGGGGGACACGGGACCATCCTGGAGGCATCCAGGGGATCACTGGGACATGCCGGGGGACACTGGGCCATTCCGGGGCCATCCTGGGGACACAGGGACATCCCGGGGAACACAGGGACATCCTGGGGACACAGGGACATCCTAAGGGGCCAGGGCCATCCCAGGGGACACAGGGCCATCCCGGGGGGCACAGGGACATCCCAGGGGGCACAGGAGCATCCTGGGGGACACAGGGACATCCTGGGGACACAGGGCCATCCCAGGGGACACAAGGACATCACAGGGGACACAGGGCCATCCTGGGGTCACAGGGCCATCCTGGGGGCACAGGGACATCCTGGGGGGCACAGGGCCATCCCAGGGGACACAGGAGCATCCCGGGATGCCCCAGGCCATGCCGGGCTCCGCCGGGCCGTGCTGGGGGTGGATCCCCGTTCCCGTTCCTGGTGCCGGGGGTGGATCCCTGGTCCCGTTCCCGGTGCCGGGGGTGGATCCCCGTTCCCGGTGCCGGGGGTGGATCCCGGGTCCCGGTGCTGGGGGTGGATCCCCGTTCCCGTTCCCGTTCCCGGCAGCGCGTCCCGCTCCCCTCCGCAGGCTGGACGTGCCGGGACGAGTGTCGCTACGAGTGCATGTGGCTGGCGGTGCGGCGCCACGCGCGGGCCGGCTCCGGAGTGCCTCAATTCCACGGAAAGGTGGGCGGCGCCGGGACCGGGACCGCTCCCATTCCCATCCCCATTCCCATCCCCATTCGCATCCCCGTTCCCATCCCCATCCCTATTCCCGTTCCTGACCCCGTTCCCGGCCCCATCCCCATTCCTGTCCCCCCTCTCCGTCCCCCTCCTCGTCCCTGTCCCCATTCCCATTCCGGTTCCCTGTTCCTGTCCCTGTCCCCATCCCCATTCCCCTCCCCATCCCCATTCCCCATCCGCGTCCCCTGTTCCCGGCCCCATTCCCGGCCCCATCCCCATGCCCATTCCCAGCCCCCTCCCTGTCTCCGTCCCCCCTCCCCGTCCCGTCCCCCTCCCTGTCCCCATCCCCTGTTCCTGTCCCTATTCCCATCCCCGTTCCTGTCCCCGTCCCTGTCCCCATCCCCATTCCTGTTCTCGTCCCTGTTCCTGTCCCCATCCCCATTCCCGTCTCTGTTCCTGTCCCCCTCCCTGTCCCCATCCCCATCCCCATCCCCATTCCTGTTCCCAGGCCCCTCCCCGTCCCCGCTCCCTGTCCCCTGTTCCCATCCCCATTCCCGTCCCCATTCCTGTCCCCGTCCCCATCCCTGTTCCCATCCCCATTCCTGTCCTTGTTCCTGGCGCCATCCCCATCCTCATCCCCATTTCCATCCCTGTCCCCATCCCTGTTCCTGTCCCCATTCCCATCCCCATCCCCATCCTCATCCCCATCCCCATTCCCGTCCCCATCCCCATTCCCGTCCCCGTCCCCATCCTCATCCCCATCCCCATTCCATCCCCATCCCATCCCCATTCCTGTCCCCGTCCCTGTCCCCATCCCCATTCCCATTCCTGTCCCCATCCCCATCCCCATCCCCGTTCCATCCCCATTCCCGTCCCCGTCACCATCCCCATTCCCGTTCCCATTCCCGTCCCCATCCCCATCCCCATCCCCATCCCATCCCCATCCCCATCCCCATCCCCATCCCTGTTCCCATCCCTGTTCCTGTCCCCGTTCCCATCCCCGTCCCCATCCTCATCCCCATCCCCATCCCCATTCCCATCCCCATCCCCATTCCTGTCCCTGTCCCCATCCCCATTCCCATTCCCGTCCCCATCCCCATCCCCGTTCCATCCCCATCCCCATTCCCGTCCCCATCCCATCCCCATTCCCGTCCCCATCCCTGTCCCCATTCCCATCCCCATTCCCATTCCATCCCCATCCCCATCCCCATCCCATCCCCGTTCCCATCCCCATCCCGCTGACCCATTCCCATTCCCGCTGACCCGTTCCCGTTCCTGTCCGTCCGCAGTGGCCCTTCTCCCGCTTCCTGTTCTTCCAGGAGCCGGTGTCGGCGCTGGCGTCGCTGCTCAACGGGCTGGGCAGCCTCGTGATGCTGCGGCGGTACCGGAGCCGCGTCCCGCGCGCGGCGCCCACCTACGGGACCTGCGTCACCTTCGGAGCGGTGCGCGGAGCGGGAGCGGGAACGGGGACGGAGCGGGAACGGGGACGGGGACAGAGCGGGAACGGGGATGGAGCGGGACGGAGTGGGAACAGGGACGGAGCGGGAACGGGGACGGAGCGGGATGGGCTGGGAACAGGGACGGAGCGGGAACGGGGACAGGGATGGAGCGGGATGGGGTGGGAACGGGGACGGAGCGGGAGCGGGAATGGGGACGGAGCGGGAACAGGAACGGGGACGGAGCGGGAACGGGGACGGAGCGGGATGGGGTGGGAACAGGGACGGAGCGGGAATGGGGACGGAGCGGGAACGGGGACAGGGACGGAGCGGGAACGGGGACAGGGACGGAGCGGGGACGGGAACGGGGATGGAGCGGGAACGGGGATGGAGCGGGAACGGGAACGGGGATGGAGCGGGAACGGGGACGGGGACGGAGCGGGATGGGGTGGGAACGGGGACGGAGCAGGAACGGGGACAGAGCGGGATGGGGTGGGAACGGGGATGGAGCGGGAACGGGGACGGGGACGGAGCGGGAACAGGAACGGGGATGGAGCGGGACGGAGCGGGAACGGGGATGGAGCGGGAACAGGAACGGGGACGGAGCGGGAACGGGGACGGAGCGGGATGGGGTGGGAACGGGGACGGAGCGGGAACAGGGACAGGGACGGAGCGGGATGGGGTGGGAACGGGGACGGAGCGGGAACAGGAACGGGGCGGAGCGGGAACGGGGACGGAGCGGGATAGGGTGGGAACAGGGACGGAGCGGGAACGGGGACGGAGCGGGAACGGGGACAGGGACGGAGCGGAATGGGGTGGGAACGGGGACGGAGCGGGAGCCGGGGATGGGAGCGGGATATGGGGAGCTGGGGATGGGAGCGGGGAGCTGGGGAGCAGAGCCAGGAATCTGGGAATCGGAGCCGGGAATCTGGGAATCGGAGCCAGGAATCTGGGGATCAGAGCGGGAATCTGGGGATCGGAGCTGGGGATTGGAGCAGGGATCTGGGGATCAGAGCCGGGAATCTGGGGATCGGAGCTGGGGATTGGTGCGGGGATCTGGGGATCTGGGGATCCGTGCTGGGGATCTGGGGATCGGAGCCAGGGATCTGGGGATCGGAGCTGGGAATCTGGGAATCGGAGCCGGGAATCTGGGAATCAGCGCTGGGGATTGGAGCTGGGGATCTGGGAATTGGCCCTGGGGATCTGGGGATTGGAGCTGGGAACTGGTGCTGGGAATCGGAGCCGGGAATCAGCGCTGGGGATCTGGGAATCGGCGCCGGGAATCTGGGAATCGGAGCCAGAAATCAGCACCGGGAATCTGGGAATCGGCACCGGGAATCTGGGAATCGGAGCCGGGAATCTGGGTATCGGTGCCGGGAATCAGCGCTGGGAATCAGCTCCGGGAATGGGCTCCTAGCGGTGGCCGCAGCCGCTCCGTGTCCCCGTTGTCGTCGTCTCCCGTCGCTCTTCCCTGGGTTTCTCCAGGCCGGAGCCGGGATCGGAGGCTCCGGGGGCGCCGCTCACGTCCCCGTGTCCCTGATCCCGCAGGTCTCCCTGAACGCCTGGGTCTGGTCCACAGTTTTCCACACCAAGGACACGGCGTTAACCGAGGTGAGCGCCCGGAATGCTATGGAACGCTCCGGAATGCTCCGGAATGCCCCAGAATGCTGTGGAATGCTCTGGAATAATCCGGACGCTCCGGAATGCTGTGGAATGATCCGGAACGCTCTGGGATGCTCCGGGATGCTCCGGAACGCCCCGGAACGCTCCGGAACACCCCGGAATGCCGCTTTTCCCGCAGAAACTGGACTATTTCTGCGCCTCGGCCGTGGTGCTGTACTCCACATACCTGTGCTGTGTGCGGTGAGCGGGGATGGGAACGGGGATGGGAACGGGAATGGGAACGGGAATGGGAACGGGGATGGGAGTGGGAACGGGGCTGTCATGGTGCTCGCAGGATGCTGGGAACGGGAACGGGAACGGGAATGGGAGTGGGTCCATCCCAGCTCTCGCAGGACGCTGGGAATGGGGCTAGGGCTAGGAATGGGAACGGGAACGGGGATGGGAACGGGTCCTTGGCTCTCGCAGGATGCTGGGGCTGGGAATAGGGAACGGGAATGGGAACGGGAATGGTCTATCCCGGCTCCCACAGGACGCTGGGGCTGGGAATAGGGAACGGGAATGGGAACGGGAATGGGAATGGTCTATCCCGGCTCCCACAGGACGCTGGGGCTGGGAATAGGGAATGGGAATGGGAATGGGAATGGGAATGGGAATGGGAATGGGAACGGGAATGGGAATGGTCCATCCCGGCTCTCCAGGACGCTGGGGCTGGGAATAGGGAATGGCAATGGGAACGGGAATGGGAATGGTCCATCCCGGCTCTCCAGGACGCTGGGGCTGGGAATAGGGAATGGCAATGGGAACGGGAATGGGAATGGGAATGGGAATGGTCTATCCGCGGCTCTCCAGGACGCTGGGTCTAGGAATAGGAATGGGAATGGGAATGGGATCAGGAACGGGAACGGGAATGGGAACGGGATCGGGAACGGGATCGGGATTGGGAACGGGATTGGGATCGGGAACGGGAACGGGAATGGGAACGGGAATGGGAATGGGAATGGGAATGGTCTATCCGCGGCTCTCCAGGATGCTGGGTCTAGGAATAGGAATGGGAATGGGAACGGGATCGGGATCGGGAACGGGATCGGGATCGGGATGGCTCCGTCCCGCTCCCCAGGACGCTCGGCCTGCGGCGCCCGGCGCTCGTGGCCTGCCGGGCCCTCCTGCTGCTGCTGCTGGGCGGCCATGTCGGCTACCTCAGCATGGTGCGCTTCGACTACGGCTACAACATGGCCGCCAACGTGGGCGCCGGTGAGCGGGAACCGCGGGGGACGGGGGTGACCACGGTGACAGGGGGTGACGGAGGGGACCACAGGGACGGGGGCGACAGGGGGTGACAGGGCTGACCATGGTGACAGGGGGTGACAGAGGGGACCCCAGGGACAAGGGGGACTGTAGGGATGGGGACAGGGGGTGACGGGGGTGACCACAGTGACAGGGCTGACCACGGTGACGGGGGTGATGGGGGCAATGGGAGTGACAGAGGTGACGGAGGTGACCGCAGTGACAGGGGGGACAGGGGCGGCAGGGGTGATGCGAGTGACAGGGGTGACCGCAGTGACGGGGCTGACGGGGCAACAGGGGTGATGGGGGATGATAGGGGGTGACAAGAGGTGACACTGATGACATTGGTGACTGCGGTGATGGGGGTGAGCATGGTGACGGGGGTGACAGGGGGTGACAGGGTGACCCTGGTGACCGTGGTGCTGGGGGTGCCGGGGATGATGGATGACAGGGGTGACTGCAGTGATGGGGGTGACAGAGGTGACCGCAGTGCCGGGGGTGACAGAGGTGACCGCAGTGCCAGGGGTGACCGCAGTGACATCGCTGTCCCCTCAGGGCTGCTCATGGCGCTGGGCTGGCTGGCGGTGCTGGCGGTGCCTTGGTGACCCTGCTGTCCCCATAGGGCTGGTCACCGCTATGGGGTGGCTGTGGTGGCTCGTGGTGTGTGGGTCCCGCCTGCCCCACGCATGGAAGTGCGCGGCCGCGGTGCTGGGTGACCTTGGTGACACTGCTGTCCCCATAGGTCTCGTCACCACCGTGGGGTGGCTGTGGTGGCTCTGGGGACACGGGTCCCGCCTGCCCCACGCATGGAAGTGCGCGGCCGTGGTGACACTGCTGTCCCCTGTCCCCATAGGTCTGGTCACCGCTATGGGGTGGCTGTGGTGGCTGTGGGTCCGCGGCTCCCGCCTGCCCCACGCGTGGAAGTGCGCGGCCACGGTGACACTGCTGTCCCCATAGGTCTGGTCACCACCGTGGGGTGGCTGCGCTGGCTGTGGGTCCGTGGGTCACACCTGCCCCACGCGTGGAAGTGCGCGGCCGTGGTGCGGGGAGGTGACACTGCTGTCCTGTGTCCCCATAGGTCTCGTCACCGCTGTGGGGTGGCTGCGCTGGCTGTGGGTCCGTGGGTCACACCTGCCCCACGCGTGGAAGTGCGCGGCCGTGGTGACACCCCTGTCCCCATAGGTCTCGTCACTGCTATGGGGTGGCTGCGCTGGCTGTGGGTCTGCGGCTCCCGCCTGCCCCACGCGTGGAAGTGCGCGGCCGCGGTGACACTGCTGTCCTGTGTCCCCATAGGGCTGGTCACCGCCATGGGGTGGCTGTGGTGGCTGTGGGGACATGGGTGGCGTCTACCCCACGCGTGGAAGTGCGCGGCCGCGGTGCGGGGAGGTGACCCTGCTGTCCCCTGTCCCCACAGGGTTGGTGACGGCGCTGGGGTGGCTGCGCTGGCTGTGGGTCCGCGGCTCCCGCCTGCCCCACGCGTGGAAGTGCGCGGCCGCGGTGCTGCCCCTGCAGGCCCTGGCGCTCCTGGAGCTCCTGGACTTCCCGCCCCTGCTGTGGGTCCTGGACGCCCACGCGCTCTGGCACCTGGGGACCGTCCCCGTCACCCTGCTGTTCCACAGGTGGGGGCATGTGGGGCGGGGGGTCCGCGCTATAGGGCGCAGGGGGGCCCTGTCATGTCTATAGGGTGCTGGGGGGCTCTGCTGTCCATGGGGTGCAGGGGGGCTCCTCTCTATAGGGTGCTGGACACCCATGTGCTCTGGCACCTGGGGACCGTCCCCATCACCCTGCTCTTCCACAGGTGGGTGCCGGGGGGCTCCCTATGGGGTGTGGGGGGCCCTGTTGTCTATAGGGTGCGGGGGGCCCCTCTCGTATCTATAGGGTGCTGGGGGGGCCCTCCTGTCCATGGGGTGCAGGGGGGCTCCTCTCTATAGGGTGCTGGACACCCACGTGCTCTGGGGACCGTCCCCGTCACCCTGCTCTTCCACAGGTGGGTGCGGGGGGCTCCCTATGGGGCGTGGGGGGCCCTCCTGTCCATGGGGTGCAGGGGGGCCCCTCTCGTATCTATAGGGTGCTGGGGGGGCCGGGCTATGGGGTGCGGGGGGTCCTCTTGTATCTATAGGGCACTGGGGGGCCTCTGCTGTCCTCTGTGCTGGGGGGGTGGCTCCTGTCTATAGGGTGCTGGGGGGCCCCTCTCTTATCTATAGGGTGCTGGGGGGACCCTGCTTATCTATAGGGTGCTGGGGGGGGGCGCTCCTATCTGTGGGGTGCTTGGGGGGCCCTCTCTTATCCATAGGGTGCTGGGGGGGGTCCCTTATCCATAGGGTGCTGGGGGGGGCTCTGCTGTCCATAGGGTGCTGTGGGGCCTCCCTTATCCATAGGGTGCTGGGGGGGTTCCTATCCATGGGGTGCTGGGGGTCCTCTCTTATCTATGGGGTGCTGGGGGTTCTGCTGTCCATGGGGTGCTGGGTTCCCTCATATCCATAGGGTGCTGGGGGGTTCCTCTGCTATCCATAGGGTGCTGGGATCCCTCTCGTTATCTATAGGGTGCTGGAGGCCCCTCTGTTATCCATGGGGTGCTGGGGGTCCCCCCCTTTCCTGTGGGATGTTGAGGGTCCCTCTCTTATCCATGGGGTCCTGAGGTTCCCTCTGTTATCCGTGGGGCACTGAGGGCCCCGTCTTATCCATAGGGCACTGGGAGTCCCTCCCGTATCCATAGGGCGCGGGGGGCTCCGCTCTTGCCCATAGGGTGCTGAGGCCCCTGACTCCTCTATGGGGCACTGGGGGGTCCCAGGCTCCTCCATGGGGCACTGGGGGGTCCTGGTCTCCTCTATGGGGCACGGGGGGGTCCCAGTCTCCTCTATGGGGCACGGGGGGGTCCTGGTCTCCTCTATGGGGCACTGGGGGGTCCCAGTCTCCTCTATGGGGCACGGGGGGGTCCTGGTCTCCTCTATGGGGCACTGGGGGGTCCTGGTCTCCTCTATGGGGCACTGGGGGGTCCCAGTCTCCTCTATGGGGCACTGGGGGCTCCCGGTCTCCTCTATGGGGCACGGGGGGGTCCTGGTCTCCTCTATGGGGCACGGGGGGGTCCTGGTCTCCTCCATGGGGCACTGGGGGGTCCCAGTCTCCTCTATGGGGCACTGGGGGCTCCCGCCGCAGCCTCCCCGCCCCGGAGGCCCCATCCCGGCCTCCCCCCCCGGCTCCGGGTGCCCCCGGCCGTGGGGCAGCGCCCCCCCCAACC